>NC_051155.1:40799305-40931699 GCF_013339745.2 Dermacentor silvarum | reverse complement strand
TTGCTGTGCCAGGCCAACAATTACATGAAAATATGCATTTGCTTCTAATTGACCCTTTGCCAGCTACAAAGCCTGCTTGAAAACAGTCATAGCGATTACTTGTGCTGATTTCACCACCTTTTGCTTTATTAATGAGGTTTACAATTGTGGGAATGGCCAAGAGCATTTTGGAGCAGATTTTGTAGCAGTCAACAATGATTCTGAATTGCTCGCAGCGCCATTATCGCAGCGCCACGTATCCGCAGGACACCATTCCTGCCCGTCAAAAGGTTCCAGATTGCTTGTGCACATCATTGCAAATATTCTCGAGGAAGATAACGCGCGTACGCGACCACTCCCGTTCAAATTACAACCAGCACGCGCGCCACAGTGAGTCAATCAGCTCGCTCGAAAAAAGAAGTATTGCGTTTACCCGACGGTACAGCACGACACAAAAAGGCAGACAATACTCACGCCAATACTGTAACGTGGTGCACAAGATGACCATTTGAGCAGTTTTATTGTAGTCTTAATGGCGTGTAGTTAGCAAAATGGCAGAGCTACAAATACACTGTGTTGTGAGCACACAAACTTAAATACGATGTAGCGTATCAGCTAATAACATACAAGGGGGTAAGATTCAGTTTGCCGAGTGCACCATAACACAGCTGCCATGCCGAACGTGCCTAGTGTGCTTCGTCGGTTGAGGAACACCACTCCCACCAAGGACACACTGCTGATACGAAGTACGAATGCAGGCATCTTCCTCTCTACAATCACTCACTATCTAACGCCTACAAGCCTAATGTGCTAAGCACACACTTCTAAGCCCGACAGAACTACCTCCTAAACTGCACACAACCTGCGAATATCGCACATAGAGCTTCTAAATGGCTGACCGTGAACATGCTTGAGAGCGCTCGATTGGATTAGCTGAGTGACCCTTTAGCTCATTGAGCTTTTATTAATGGCAGGAAATGCGGCGCCGCTCTTTGCACAAGCTTTGGAGCACTTTATCGCATTCGGAGCATGAATGTAGCAGATTGGAGCAATTGGAGCAGCATTCCTACCATTAGGTTTATGCTGAATTCCTCAACGTTTCTTAGTGTATTAATCATCCAAACACGTATTCTACTGAGTTTTCTGTGTCTTATAGCAATAATGATTGATTCTTTTGTGCAGCTTTTTTCACAACGTGGACAGCACCCTGTCAAAGGAGGTGACGGAAAAGATCCTGAAAGTTGTGCACTGGCACCCCTTGCAGCAGTGTGGGAATGTGCTGTAGTAGTGAACTTGTGCAATAAAGTTTCATATCTGCTCATCTTGCTTTTATATGGTAAAACTTTGATTACCACATCACACACATACCATGACCAAAATTTTAGATGGAATGGTGAGCTTACTTATCATGCAATGAGCCATCATAAGTACCGACTGGCATACTAAGGTGTTCAAAAGCGCTGAATATATTCTGAAATCTATTGAGAGTGCGAAGCGACAGGAACCACAAAAATACGCGGACAAGCACTTGTCCGTGCATCTTTCTGTGTCGTTCTTGTCGTTTCGCACTGTCATTAATTTTCAGTGTGGATTACCAACGTGCCCAACGTAACGTCCTTTTGAATATATTCCAACTAAGACCGAGTGACTGCAATGCAATCATAGTGAACATGAAGGTTCATGAATTCTATAAACAATACTCATTTGAACAGTGGTCTCACCGACAAACTCGCGTACCGACAAACAGTAGAACGACAGACTACTAGGCTGATAGACGAGCGGAGGTAGGAGGTATCAGACAGGGCCGGCGAAGATATGTGTAGACCGACCGTCCGTAGAAGGGGAATCCCCGGCAAGATTGCCGACGCGTTTCCTCGAGCTTCTGCATTTCCGGAAGAAGTTCCTTCGATATTTGCCCCAATCTACGCCGACGACGTCTGGCTCAAGACCAGCATGGGTGAATAAGAGTGGACTCGTTGTGTTCCTATTGATTCTGTACTGCACGTGTTGAAATCTTAGTGCTTGTCGTTCATTATTTTTCAGAGTTTTGTTAACACTCATCTGAATTGCATTTTGATGTGCCTAGCCGAAGCGTGCATGTGTGTGTGTAACTGTCTGACTTGAAGAATACATTTTGTTGTGTTTTGACAACTCTGCGCTCAGTCTCTGACTCGGTCTTTGGACCACAAGCGGGTTTCGCTTGCCCACCAGAAGGCCTCATATTAATTGTCCATGCTTTCATTGGGTTATTTTTGGAAGCTGATAAGTCGGCGTTGGAACTTGGCCCGGTGGTAGCACCTCGTTCTCGCAGTGTGTGACAATATTTGTGGCGCCCGCGACAGGATCTGTCTGGTGCAAATTGTGTGTCATTAGTACGGAGAAAGAGTCTAGGGTCGTTTACATTGCTATCGTAAACTATTTTGAGTGCTGCATCACGTTTCGCTAACTTGTGTGCAGACAGCAGTTCGAAAGTTGAAATCTAGGCAGATAATTTTTGCACGCGGCTAGATTTTTGAAGGACGTCATGGATCACGAGAAGTTAGTTACCCGCGGTGAGAAGATGGGTCTTTGCGGAGCTGAAGTACTGAAGTGGGCTAGCCAGAAAGAAAAAGAGTCTATAGAAAGACAGAGGAGCTAGCGGCCGAAAGAGCCAAAGAAGAAAGAGAAACAAAGGAGCAACAGATAAAAGAAGAAAACCCGCCGTGGTTGCTTAGTGGCTGTGGTGTTGGGCAGCTAAGCACAAGGTCGCGGGATCGAATCCTTGCCACAGCTGCCGCATTTCAATGTGGGTGAAACGCAAAAATACCCGTGTACGTTAATGAACCCCAAATAGTCCAAAATATTGCGGAATCTACAACTACGGTATGCCTCAGAATCAGATCGGGGTTTTGGCACGTAAAACCCCATAATTAATTTTTTAAAAGAAATATTTCTCTAAGTTAGGCTTCGTGAAAGCATACTGGCAAATCCCACCTCAACGCTCCTCTGTTCCCGTTTTTAACACCCCCGACCCCCTTGCGCAATTTGCGCGAGGTTGCCCATTCCTGTGGGCAGAAATGGCAGAAATAATATAATGAAGCAATACTTGGAAGTAATATTGTCTCCCGTGCATCCGTTTTTGTATCTCCCAGATATACTGTGGCTTTGTGCACCAATTTTCAATACGCCCCGTCGTCCTGGATACACAAGAATAGAAAAAGAGGGAGAAGAAAGAAAGTAGGTCTCATTGTACAAGCCCACATTTTCGACACCCTATAAATACCTACTCCCAGTTCCCATCTCTGCTCAGCGCTTTCGTACGCAAGGTAGCCTTGAAACGAAATCCAAGTGGCCAGGAGTGGGACTCCTGCGCGATTATGATACAAACCCAAGTTCTTGGACAAAACTGCGAGTGTGAAAATGTGACCGAGATTGCGCCACGCTGTGCAATAACGGCTTCGGCATGTGTGGTCCGGCGGTGCCCGCGAACAACAAGCGGATTTGTTCGCTGAAAGTGAGTGCAGCCGTTCACATTCCGCACACCGCGGAATGGGAACACTGGGCTTTTCGACGCTTACGGCAAGTGGCCGGCGCGCGCGCGGCCACTCACCCTTGTTGTCTGTGCAGTCGGAACGGCCAGGGCGGCTATATTTAGAGTGTACTAGAATACGTACGCTTGAGTGGACCGCGCGGCGCGGCGCTCCCTAGCTGGGGCACATAACAAAAGGAAGGCTGAGGGCGCTGCGAGCGAATCAGATATTAGAGAGGCACGCGCTGCAGCGGGTTAAGAGGGCGGGGGTCTCTGTGGCCAGGGCCGTTGTAAGGAGAACTTATTGCAATTTGTTTTTATGCCCATATGGGCGAGGGCTGAGCCATTTTGACCTATTACCTAGAACCAATGGTGGACTTGGAATAAAAAGTCGCAGTTTCGGCCGAAAGGCGAAGCATCGCTTGTGATAGCAAATTCGTAGACAGCTGTACGAAGTGTTGATTGTACTTTTATCGGCCCTGTAAACGTTTAAACATTCGCTTATTAACTAAGTTATCAAGAATGGCGTCATGCACGCCCAAGCAAATATGTACACATCTCGCTCGATGACCACGGATATTCACTGTCAAAACGCTGGAGTGAATTGACCTTCCTTGTGTGTCTAGTTTCAACGTGAACTAAGCGGCAGAAATATAGCGCACACGAAGCTATCGGCACCCGCACTCTGTCTCCTTTGCCGATCGCTTTCAAGATAAGCCCGACCGGCTGCACCATACGCAGCAGCCGCCGAAGTGGAATGCGCCCCTCCCTCTCCTCTCCTTGGTGCCTTGCGCGCGACGAAAGACGGCGCGCTTCCTCCCCACTTTCCTCCCTTGCGCGTGGGAGATGCAGTCGCCATCGTCAGCCTACCCTCGCACGATTTTATTCGCACGTAGAGCTACGGAGAGCGGCGACGATTCTATCGCCCTTCGACTTTATACGGAACATCGAGGCGACGGCAGAAATGGGCCTGGAGTGTCCATGTAATTGCTATCACTATAAAAACAGATTGGCGTAGTTATATGTTAAACTAGCCCAGGGTTGATTGCGGGTTTCTGGGTCTGCGGTGACATATCGTGACCCAGAAATTACGTTCCCAGAAATTATGTTACCCAGAAATTACGCGTCGAATGGATTGCATAATTTGAGAACATTTTCCGCTGTGATCATGAGCGTTAGCGCTGGAATGTATAGTTCAATAGTAGTGTCTTAAAGTATGCGCCGTGCCGTCACTCGACCCACTCTTCCATTTTCTAATACGCTGTAGCTACAAAGCGCATTTCTTGTACGCGCTTCTTGTTATTTTATTCGGCGTTTCGTCGGGGTTTCCAAGTGTGCTCCCATATTCCTTTGTTCCATCAAAATTCAGATTGGCGGCTCCAGACTGCTTCAAAATTGAATTTTATCTTCTGCAAATTGCTACAAAATAAAATTTAGTCTGATCCGGGCTGCTCCAAAATGAAATTTTGTCCACTCCAAAATGATTTTGGCCTCTTCCACCCCTAAGTAACGGAAAAGCACCATCCCCGAGAATTCCTGTATCGCGATGGCAGCGTAGCAGGTGGTCAACGGCACCACTTTCCTAATGACAAGTGCTCCTGCTCCGGTGACGAGTGCGATTATGACGAGTAGGATCGTTCTTACATATATATATATATATATATATATATATATATATATAATGAACCAGGTTTAGTCGACGAAGGGCCGATGGCGGGTAGCGTGCTTCACCGATCACAGTCTCAAAATCTCGAGCCCCTGCGGCACGCGCTGCTGTTGGCAACCCTGCTGCCTACGTACCGGCGTTATTCATTACAATGGCCCGATCGGAAAAAGGAGCCATGCTGCCGACTTAGCCTGAAGATGGGACCGCAGAATCATGATACGGCTTGAGCCGCTGGACGCCCACAACTTCGCGGTTACGACGACGCTTGTTATACGGCGGTGTGAGTGTCCTTATAAGGTAGTTGACGGGAAAAGTTTCCTGCAGAACGCGGTGTGGTCCATCATATTTAGGAAGACGTTTTCAAGCGGGTCCTGGTGTGTTGTTTGGCAGAGAACCAAACGAGGGTTCAAGGACGGCCGTAGAAGACGCCTTGTCGGGGACGGAGCCAATCTGCATAGAATCGACAGTCTAGACGTGGCCAAGGCATTCGCGACGAAGCAATGTGAGCGGGAATAAAAGCGGTTTATAAACAGGCATTATGCTGAAACCGGCAGCGAGGTCAAAACTTGCGAAAGGCGAAGGAATTACTTTTCGGGCAATGAAGAGGTCGGCCGGCGTGAAGAAGACCATTCCGTCGGAAATGGCAGTACACGACACTGGAATGAGCACTGACGAGCGCGGTGGTATATTGGTGTCTTCCTTGAGGACAAGTTTAGCGGAATAATGAGTATCAATGAAGGGGAGGTCATTGAGTTGGGTGAACTCAACCTCAGCGCGAGTGCAATTGATTATAGCGTCGTGGCAAGAGAGAAAATCCCATCCTAGAATAATGTCGTAGGCGCACGATGACAGATCTACAAAGTTTGTAGTGTACATAACATCTTGAATCACCACACGGCTGTACAGGCAGCCGACGGGAGTTTCTTGAGGTACCTTGTATGGACCAAAGTAGCGACGCAGCAACTTTTCTGACTGGCTGCGCTGTCGGATGGGGGGTTCACACCCACACTTCGTCACCAGGATTGTAGGTAACCTCATGGTGGCGAAGGTTGTAGCGGCTTGCCTGTGCGGTTTTGCGACACTGAATACGGCATCCCGCGAGTTGACGGGCCTCCTCGGCGCGCAGGGCGAAAAGGACAGCATTCGTGTGAAACATCCCCAAGTTGTCGGCAAGGAGCATAGCGTCGAGCATCGCGGTGACCTCTCGACCGTGGACTAAGCGAAAATGAGTGACTCCTGTACTTTCTTGAATTGCGGTATTGTACGCAAAAGTGACGTAAGGAAGGATGTCGTCCCAGTTCTTGTGGTCAATGGCTACATACATTGATACCATATCCGCGATCGTCTTGTTCAGGTGATCAGTCAGTCCATTTGTTTGGGGGTGATAAGCCGCCGTTTTGCAATCCAACTGCCACTTAGCCTGAAGACTTCCTGTAGCATCTCGGCGGTGACAGCTGTCCCACGATCAGTCATGACAACCGCTGGCGCTCCGTGACGGAGGACGATGCTGCGCACAAGAAAAGGGCCGACGTTACCGCTGCGGCAGCTTTGGAGAGTTCTTTTGTTTCGCAATACCGTGTTGGGTCATCGGTAGCGACCACAATGCACTGATTTCCGAATGAAGACGTGGGATATGGTCCCAGCAAGTTCATACCAATTTGATGAAATCGCATTTTCGATACTGCTATTGGCTGTAGCAGTCCTGATGGCCTAGAGTTGGAGTCTTACGTCGTTGGCAGTCGCGACATGTGCGAACGTACTCCTTCACAGTCTTTGCGAGACGTGTCCAGTAGTAAGAGCGGTGAATTCGTTCCAACGTGCGTGTGTATCCTAGGTGTCCGGGCGATGGTTCGTCGTGTCAGGCACGAAAACTATCGTCACGAAGTGCAACTAGCACGTTTGTAGCTTGCCTATGGCCAAATGTCTTCTTATAAAGGACGCCACACCGGAAACAAAAGGAGTCTAGCGACCGTGTGAAACTTCGAGGAAGTGAAACTTTGTACGCCCTTCCACGTAGCCAATGAGGAGCTGAGATCCAAGTCGTCGCGCCGTTGTTTAGTCAAGTCAGTTGCTGATACGGCAGAAAGAAAAGTGTCGTCCTCTTCAAGGTCACCGGAGGCACTCAATCTGTGCACGTGAGAAACAGTCAGCATCAGTGTGTTTGAGTCCTGACTTGTGAAAGATGGTGATGTCAAATTCTTGCAGTCGAAGGCTCCATCGAGCCAGGCGACCTGACGGATCTTTGAGATTCGCGAGCCAGCAAAGACAATGGTGGTCGCTGACTACTCTGAATGGGCGACCCTTCAAGTATGGCGGAAACTTTGTTATGGCCCAAACAACGGCTAAACATTCTTCTTCTGTTACAGAGTAGTTTTTTCTCGGCAGTGGTCAACGTCCGGCTCGCATAGGCAATCACAGGCTCTGCGTCATTTTGCCACTGAATCAAGACAGCTCCAAGTCCGACGTTGCTGGCGTTAGTGTGCAACTCCATGTCAGCGTTCTCGTGAAAGTATGGAAGGCCAGGCCGTGACCCTAACACCAAACAAACGGGACACCTTCCTTCGTAATATGGGTGAGGTGTTCAGCGATTTTAGAAAAAAATTTGGCCAAGCGGCGGTAGTACGCACAGAGCCCCACAAATTGGCATAGATCGCGCTAATTTCTCGTTTCCACCACTCGTTTTCTCAGGGTCTACGCGGATGCCGGCATGGCTCGCAACGTGACCTAGAACCTTCAGTTCTTCGTACCCAAAATGACATTTCTTGGGTTTTAAAGAAAATCAGGCAGTTCGAATTGCCGGAAGATGATGATGATGATTAATGGGGTTTTATGGCGCAAGGGCCACGGAAGGCCAAAGAGCGCCAGACAATGGTATGATGTAGTCGATATTGTGGTTAATTTCAGGTGGTATATGCGACACGGCTGTATAGATGCCTAAAATCTTTCGCTGTAGAGTGCGTAAAATGTATACTTAAATAAAATTATGACAGTGATACTTATAACGTACAGTGGCATGTTCGGCGAAAATAAAAGGTGTGCTATGAAGGAGTGATATACTAAAATACGTGAATGTGAGGAGCACTACTGCCTCATCAGTGCCCTTCGAGATTAAGGGTCTGGAGGCGTGCGCTATACAAAACACTACCGTCGCAACAGCGACTTCTCAAGAGATGCCGCGTTACGAATTTTTGGGGCTGATAACATCCAATAGGTGGACTTCATTGAAATAGTCTAGTACTGATTTCATGTTAAATAGCGGTTCATTACCAAAAAACATTGCTGGATGAAGAGGAATAGATTGTCTGTACGCAAGAGGAAAGTGTTTTTTCCTTTCAGCGTCTGCTTCCCGACACTCCAGTAGTACATGAATGACGGTCAACCTCTCACTACATTTCCCACAGATTGGAGGTTCATCGCCGGTCAACAAGTGGTTGTGTGTGCCGTACGTATGTCCGATTCTCAACCTAGTTAAGATGACATGTACTACCCGTGATTTAGTTGTTGCTGGCCAAAACCCTAGTTGAGGTTTAATTAGGTGAAGCTTATTGGACGTTTCAGCATTCCAAAGGCGTTGCCAATAGCTTCTTATTTTTCTCCGCATGAAAGGTTTCAAATCTATAGCTGTGACAGACATGGGAGCATTTTGAAGTTTCGTTGCTGTAGATGTAGCGAGTTCATCAGCATGCACATTTCCCTGAATGCCTCTGTGGCCAGGAACCCAGCATATTATGATGCGTTGTTCAGCAGCATAACTAGTGCACAGAAGCGAATAGAGTTCATTTAATACAGGATTTCTGTGCTTTTGTAGCGACATTAAAGCCTTAACTACGCTTAATGAGTCTGTGAATATAATTGCCTTCTCTAAATTTATATGCATGATATGCTTTACAGCCGACAATAATGCATAAGCCTCAGCCGTAAAGATGCTCGTTAGTGGGTGCAGAGCATCTGATTCCGAAAATGATGGTCCAACTGCTGCATAGGACACGCCCGCATGCGACTTTGATGCATCCGTGTAAAATTCCATGCAGGAGTATTTCGCTTGCAGTTCTAGAAAGTGCATACGAATGTGTTCTTGTGGAGCGTGCTTTGAGACTTGCACAAATGACGTGTCACATTCTATGATTTCCCAGTGCCACGGCGGTAAGGACTTTGCTGGGGTCTTTAGGCTGTGTTCTAGAAGCGAGACACCCATTTCTTCACTAAGCCTTCTAACACGCAGCGAGAAGGGTTCTCTGAACGTTGGGCGATTATGAAACAGTGTAGCACACGTCATGTCATTTACAGTTGCGTAACAAGGATGTTCTGGGTTTTAAAGAACTTTGAGGAAGTACGTGAAACTAGTGTATGACCTTTGCAAGTTAAGTGACCACTCATTAGATTCCACGTACAGACTTGGTACAGGACTTGTCCTGAAGGCACCTGTGGCCAGGCGGAGGCCTGAGTGGTGTACGGCATCCAGTATCTTTAATGCGCTGGGTGTGGCAGAGTGATAGACTACAGCGCCATAATCCAAACGGGATAGTATGGGGCTCTTATACAGGTTTATTAGACACTTCCTATCACTACCCCATGTTGTATGTGACAAAACTTTAAGAATATTCATTGTTTTTAAGCATTTATTCTTAATATATTTAATGTGGGCTATGAAGGATAGCTTGGAGTCAAGTATGACACCCAAAAATTTGTGCTCTGTGTGCAGAGGTATGCGGTGTCCATCAAGTTCAATATCAACATCGGGGAGCAGGCCTCTCCTCCTTGTAAAAAGGATGCAGGAGCTTTTCTGGGGATTTAGCTTAAACCCATTTTCATTAGCCCATTTTGATACCTTGTTCAGGCCAAGCTGAACCTGTCGCTCGCAAATTGCGAGATTACACGATTTGTAACCTATTTGCACATCATCAACGTAAACTGAATAAAACATGGTAGGCGGAATTGATGAACGCAAAGAATTCATTTTTACTATAAAAAGAGTACAGCTCAGTACACCACCTTGTGGCACCCCGGTTTCCTGGAGAAATGGCCTGGAGAGAGCATTTCCAATTTTGACACGGAATATGCGGTTTGACAAATAGCTTTCTATAACGTTAAGCATGTTTCCGCGAATACCCATTTCCGACAAATCTCGCAATATCCCGTAAAGCACGTCGTGTCGTACGCCTTTTCCATGTCGAGAAATATGGACAAGAAGTACTGCTTATGAATGAAGGCATCACGTATGTGCGACTCGATGCGTACTAGATGGTCGGTTGTAGAGCGACCTTCTCTGAAACCACATTGATAAGGGTCAAGCATTTTGTTAGACTCGAGGAAATGTAACAGACGCCGATTTATCATCTTCTCAAACAGCTTGCAAAGACAACTTGTAAGCGCTATCGGGCGGTAACATTGAACTGAAAATGGATCTTTACCTTGTTTCAATATCGGAATTACAATAGCCTGTCTCCAATTTGAAGGCACGTATCCAGAAGCCCAAATGGTGTTAAAAAGTGCAAGAAGTGTTATTTGTGTGTCTTGGTGCAAGTTTTTTATCATGTCATATACAATCCTGTCAGCTCCGGGTGCGGAGTTGTGACATGCGTTTAATGAGGCCTTCAGCTCGGCAACGCTGAAAGGACGGTTATAAGATTCATTCGGTCGGCATTTCCGATCTAGTGTTTTACGTTCCGCTATTTCTTTATGTTTAAGGAACGACCTAGAATAATTACTTGAGCTAGAGACGGCCTCGAAGTGCTCCCCAAGGGCGTCTGCCTGCTCTTCCAAGGTATTCCCTTGATCATCGACTAAGGGTAATGGCTGGGTCTGTTGCCCGTTAAGTCTCCAAAGCCTATTCCAAACTTTCGCCTCCTGTGTGTAGGAATTTATGCCCGAGAGGAATCTCTCCCAGCTCGTTCTCTTTGCCTGTCGCCTTGTCCGCCTTCCCTGTGATTTGATGCGTTTAAATTCTACTAGATTTTCTGCAGTTGGTGATCGACGCAGTGTGTTCCATGCCTTATTTTGCTTCTTTCGTGCCTGTCTGCACTCCTCATTCCACCATGGAACGCGTCGTTTACATGAACGGCCATTTGTTTGAGGTATGCACTTTTCTGCTGCGTTGATAATAAAAGCTGTAAAATACCGTACTGCATCATCAATGCTAAAATCGTTGATAAAATCTCGTGTTAAATGAGTTGATTCATTAAACTGCTTCCAATCAGCCTTGCAAGCTTCCATCGAGGCGTATGTGGTGGACGGTCATGTTGCTCTGCTAGTTTGAGTATTATAGGGAAATGGTCACTCCCTAGTGGATTTTTGATTACCTCCCATTTCAGGTCAGGAATTAGTGAAGCAGAGCCAATGGCTAGATCAATGGATGAGTATGAGTTGTGCGTGAAGTTAAAATATGTGGGTTCTTTTTTATTAAAAAGGCATGCACCGGTGCCTATAAGAAAATTTTCGACGAGTCGCCCTCTAGCGTCACACCTGGAATCTCCCCACAGACTGTTGTGGGCATTGAAATCACCTACGATCATGTAGGGTTCAGGAAGCTGGTCCACTAGGCAATAGAAATCTGTTTTTTTGAGGTGTTCATTGGGCGGTAAGTATAACGAGCAGATTGTAACTAATTTGTCAAATAAGAGTGCTTGTGCGGCGACTGCCTCAAGAGGCGTCCGAAGTTCAAAGGAGCGACATGCTACACACTTATCAACTATGATGGCTACTCCACCGGACGAGGCGTTAGCGTCGTCACGATCTTTCCGAAAAATGGTGTATTGTCGGAGAACATTTGTATGTGTGGGCTTCAAGTGAGTCTCTTGAACACACAGCACCTTTGGATTGTATCTAGGGAGGAGTTCTTTGATATCGTCTAGGTTATGGAGAAGTCCTCTAACGTTCCATTGGAGTATTTGTGTTTGCATAATAAGAAACGTGTTAATTGTGCTGTGCGTTGAAGAGACGAAAATTAGCTAATGGGGCCTTTCCCAGGCGCCATGACACGAAGTTTGTCTTTTTTAGAGCGGTCGATAGAATCGCGCCGCTCCTTAGGCGCTGGATGCGCCGTCACGGTCGGTGTTACGTCCATCGCCTCTTGCGAGCCGCTGGACGTACGCTCTTGCGAGCGCTGAGTTTGACGAGAGGGCTTCGTCTCAAGAGACGATACCCTTGAGGCCATCAGCCCAGAGGTCGATGGCCCCTTCTTCTGAGGCGGCGGAGCAGCGCTGGCTGCAGCCGCCAAGGGGGCAGGTGGCATCACCGCCGGCTCACTCTGCGTGGGCCGGACGGCCGCCGGGAGCCGTTGTGGCGCTGCCCCCTGACGCGCCACTTCGGCAAAGCTGTTCCTTGGCAGGTAGGATACCCGCCTGCATGCTTCTTTAAATGAAATATTCTCTTTCACTTTCATGGTTACGATTTCTTTTTCTTTTTTCCATGATGGGCGCGACCGCGAGTACGCGGCGTGCTCTCCATCACAGTTCACACAGTGAAGGGTGTTTTCACATGACTCGGCGAGGTGTTCAGTAGCACTGCATTTTGCACAAGTTTGCCGACCTCGGCAGTTCTGTGAGCTGTGCCCGAATCGGTGGCACTTAAAGCATCGCAGAGGGTTCGGTATGTACGGTTTGACCCGGAGCTTGACATATCCTGCCTCGATTGTCTCGGGGAGGACGCTTGAGCCGAAGGTGACAATAAGGTGCTTTGTTTGAATTTCTTTCCCATCGCGTCTTATCGTAATCCGTTTCACATTGATCACATTTTGCTCTTTCCATCCTTCTAAAAGTTCTGCCTCGGTTAGCTCCATCATGTCTTCATCTGAAATAACGCCGCGGATAGTGTTCATAGTTCGGTGTGGGGTCACGGTCACTGGAATGTTCCCAAAAGAGACAAGGTTCTGTAGCTTTTCATATTGCTTCTTATCATGCACTTCCAAAAGGAGGTCACCACTAGCTAGCTTCGTGGCCTTGTAACCGGGGCCTATAGAATCGCACAGACATTTCGCTACAAGGAAAGGTGAGATGACTCTGACGTTCTTTTCTGGTTTTTCAGAATGTATCACATGATACTTTGGAAAGTTTTCACGTTGAAGGCCATAAAACTGGAATATTTCGGTGCGCCCTCGCTTATGAGGGCGATCAGGGAGTTTGGGGAAACAATTCTCCATAGAAAGTAGTCAGTTTTCGGCAGCAACGCCAGTCACCCACCGTGTAGCCCAACAAGGGGACGCCGCAGGTCTTATAAAAAAAACCAGCGGTCGCCAACTGTACGTTGCCGCTATAACCAAATATGTACAGCCAAGGTTGGTTGTACCACACAAGGTTAACCCTCGCTGCCAAGAATACCGGAAGTAAAAGAAGTGAGGAGGTGACAGGAAAGATTGAATGTGAGAGGGAAAGACGAAGATTGCAGAGAGAGAGAAAGACAGGAAAAGGCAACTACCGATTTCCCCAGGGTGGGTCAGTCCGGGGGTGCCGTCTACGTGAAGCAGAGGCCAAAGAGGTGTGTTGCCTCCGCCGGGGGGCCGTAAAGGTCCAAGCACCCGGCATCGGCTCAACCCCCAGTATCCCCCTTTCCCCAGACACGGCTAAGCCAGGTACGGTTAAACGCGGGAGGGGCCAACCCTCATGTGCTCGGGTCCGTGGTGTCGCAACACACCAAACGCCCGCTGACGCCCCTGCGGGGAATTGCCGGAAGAATTGTCTGCACGGGCTGGATGTGCTGTTCAAACGTGTCCGAAAAGACCACCCCGTCGTCTAGGTAAATGAGACACGACTGGCATTTCTGCCGAGAGAGAACCGAGTTCATCATTTTTTGAAAAGTAGCTGGCGCTAAGCATAACCCAAAAGGAAGGACCTCGAACTCGTAGAGGCCGTCTAGAGTAATAAAAGCGGTCTTTTCGCAATCACGCGCGTCAGCTGTGATTTGCCAGTAGTCACTGCGTAAATCCATGGAAGAAAACTATCGAGCGTTGCGTATACGATACAAGAAGTCATCTATTCGGGGCAGTGGATAAACATCTTTCTTCGGGATAATACTCAATTTCATATAATCGACGCAAAAGCACAAGGTACCATCTTCTTTACTAACACAACTGGTGACGCCCAGGGACTGGTCAAGGGCCGGATGATGTCCTCTTCAAGCATCTATTGAACTTGGTGACGTACAGTGTCTTGTTCTTTTCGATACCATCAAGAGTGTTCGCGAACGCCTTGGCAGAATGGTCGCATGGCGAAAGAGCAGCTAATATTGTCGGACCGTTGACGTTGGCAATTTGTGCAATGTATGCAATGGCGGTGCATCTTGTAAGATGATATTCCTCGCTGAGGTTCGTGACCAGCAGGTGAGCCTGTCTATTTCGAGGCTGAATAACTCCTCGGTCACCGCAGATTTGTCGTGTAAGAAGGAAAGAAAAAATATTTTCCGCAATTACAGCGTCGGGGACGTCCTGTTCCCATTCCATACTGACAAAGAGTCTGCTGCGAGGGGCCAGAGTCACAGATTCATTGGACACACGTAATTCGGTAATTGAGTGGTGTTGTCAGCATCAGAAGGAAAAGGGTCCTGGAGCAACACCAGCAAATCACGTAGGTCAATGATTGCGCCCTATTCACGAAGAAAGTCCATTCCAATGATTATTGGGTGGGATATACTGGTAATACGAAGAAAGACCTGTGAACGTCGACGCACGGTTTCGAATACATGCCGCGCACATTCCAGTTGGCATCACCAGATGGCCACCTGCCATGTGCAATTGGGGCCCAAGCCATGGCGTGGTGACTTTCCTCAATTTGGATGCCAATGGGGCGCTCGTAACTGGATAATCGCACCGGCGTCGACAAGCATGATTATCAACAAATACGGCGATGTCTGCAGAAATAATCTTAGTAGTGTCATAATATAAACAAAAACGGGAACATCTTCGTCGGGTCGTTGCTTTGAGGGACGTTTTTTGAATCTTCGTTAGAAATCGACTTCACCACGAGAAGTCGCGCTTCCTAGTTTCCCCTGTGGGGACTCGGTGATCGGTTCCTGAGGGGAGTGTAAGACAACGAGGGCAAGATGGGTGGCACGGACCGGCGAGGAGATGGTGATCGTGATTGGCGGCGCTGAACAGTGGAAGGAATTCAGTGGCCCGTGATATACGCTGCGATTTAACGGGGACGCTAACGCTAGCGTGGGCACCACGAGTCTGGGTGGAAGCCGCGAAGACCTAGCTGGCGGTACTAGCAGTCGCGGTACACGTGAACCGCTTCGCCATTGTGGTAGCAGAGCGGACGGTTATCCAACGAGCGCCATACACACGCCTTAGTAGCGCTCTGCGTTGAGCCAGGTGGTAGATACGTAGGTACGTTTGGGTACCTTGAGACGGGTAGCGGATGCGAAGGGGTGTCCAGGAACAGATGTGTAGGGTGTCCACTGTCCGCATGATGGGACCTGTATATGCGGGCGCAGGAGCCCTCAATGCCACCGCATACGTTAGGAGGGGGACCTCAGGTCTTGGTGGTGCGAGTGGTTGCACCGGCTGTCTGACGTCACTGCCGATAACGGCCGCAAGTACTGTCACAGGTGGTTGGAGTCCCAAGAATCCCATTGCTTGGAGTTAATTGCCGCCGTTCGTCATTTACAACACTTCTTATGAAGTCCGTGAGGGGCCTGCTTCTCGCTATCGAACCCAACAGACCATGCAGTAGCCGTGACATCGTATTGTTCGTACTGTGACGACCACTGCTGGAGAGTATGCTCCATCGTGGTTGCCTCACTCACGAACTCGGCAACGGTTGTTTGTGGCTTGCCTACGAGTCCGGCGAAAAGCTGTTTTCTTGACTCCACGCATTAAATATCGCGCCTTATTTTCCTCAGACATTGCAGGGTCTGCGCGTCTGAAAAGACGAAGCCTGTCCTCGACAAACATCGAGACTCTCTCGTTTGGCCGCTGCTTCCTAGAAAAGATAGATTGTTCACCTCTCTCCTTTCTTTCGGCGTTGTGGTACGCATCGCGGAGCTGTCGGCTAAACTCTTATGCCGCAAGGGAACCCTCATGGTTCTCGTACTACGTGTTCGCAGAATCTTCCAATGCGAAGTAAACTCTCCGAAGTTTGCTAACATCATCCAACTCGTTGATGCTGGCAACCCGATCGAAGTGGTCCAGCCAGTCTTCAACATCCTTAAAAGTGTCTCCGTGGAACGGTCTGGGCGTCTGTCGAGAATGAAAAAACATGCGGGAGAGAAGACTGGGCATTGTTGGTTTGGCTCGCCTGGTTCGTAGTGGTCGTTGACATTTCCAGCCTCGTTAATTCCAGGTCGTTATTTCCAGCCTCGACGACCAGGGACCGAATTCGGGTGGTAGTCCTTGCAGGCGGCGGCTGCTTCTTGCTGTGGGAGCTGTGGCTGTCTGTAAGGTGTTAGGAGAAACGGCGGAAACTAGGGAGTGAAGGTGCACTTACCCAGCACTCTCCACCAGTTATGTGACGGGCTAAACAACAGAGACAGCCAGGAGTCCACGTCTTTTGCGGAACGAGACAAGGAAAAAGGTTTCTTCTTCCAACCCCAAGCGTGTACGAGCCACAGCGGATGCCTCATATGTGATGGCATGTGCCAATAAATATTTGTTAGGCTTAATCTAGGGCCGTAAATTTCCTTCGCGAAGCAGGGAGCAGCACCACGCGTATGCCTAATGATAAATTCATATTTCTTGCACTCTTGCAATCGTATTCTGTCGCGACTACGTTATCGTGCGTGTTTCTCCTGTTTGTCTGTGAGCAGTCACTTGATGATAGTGACGACGCCGTATGAAATTTCTCCTTTCGCTTTTCCTGCAAGTCGTCTTTTAAGTGTGAAGCACTTTAGGGGCCCGGGCTTTCGGTGTCGCGTGTGATCTGTCGTGATCACGCTCAAAAAAAAAAAAAAACACCGCATATCCACGGGGTGAATGATGATGAGTGGGCGAAGCTCCGGAGGTAATCATCGGTAAACCGTGAATATTCCGTGTAATTCGCCCAGTCTCGCCGCACTAAATCGAACGATTGACTTCCACCAATGACACGCGCCATATGTGACGTCATTCCTATTTTATAAAAGCGCCCTTCATCATAATTGCACCATCTCCCGCTTAAGGGGACGCTCGCACAAACGCGTTAGAAACGTGCAGTACTCTCTAGTAAGGGGGAGAGGCCACAGCGTCTTACGCAGCCGTTTACACATGCCGGAACGTGCACCGCGTTTGCCGACGCCATCACATGACTGCTGAGAGAGTATAACCCCCGTATTCATAAACGCTCCTCGACTTGAACTTGGCTTGCCACCGCCTTCAACGCGTTTCGAACGCGCTGCCCAAGGCGGTGGCAAGTCAAGTTCAAGTCGAGGAGCGTTGATGAATACGGGGGTAAGGCGGAGAGGCCACAGCGTCTTACACCAGCTTTTACACGGGCCGTAACGCGCTAGCACAAACGCGTTAGAAACGCGCAGTCTTTCGTTAATGTTGGGTATTTATTGTCATCGTGGTGCGTGTGTCCATGTGCGCTTCGTGGCGTAGTGGTTAGTGCCGCGCGTTCGGAAGCAAGGGGTCCCCGGTTCGATTCCGCGCTACGGACACAACTTTCGGATTTTTTTTTCATAAAAGTAGACGTGGCTACCTACTACGACGACTACTACTACTACCACATACTACAGAAGAGGGACAGACCCCCACCCTAAGGAGCTTCGCCCATAAAACAAGTGCTCAAAACAAGTGCAGAATTGCTCAAAACTAGTTCATAATATACTGTCATGACTGAGAATAGTTTAAAAGACAGGAATAATCAAGCATTAAGCAAAATAATTAGCGGAACCCCGTTAAAATGTGTTCCGAAACGCCAGACTGGCATCAGCGCAATGTAAGAGAGGACGCCACCACCCTACCGGTCCTAGGGAACCTACATACAAGCGCTGTTTTAGGGTGGTGACAGCCTTTGTAAGGGCACTTGCCGCCGCCAGCTAAATTGGCGGGTTAAATCTGGAGCACAAAGTGGCGAAAGACAAGCTGACAGACCACATTTGCCGCAACCCTTGGTGGCGTGAAATTAACTTATTTTAATAAACTTTGGCCTCAGCAACCAGAGACAATTAAACGGCGCGTCCGAGCACCCTACACGGCACGTCTACATCGCTTGCATGTAGGCTCCCTAACCGGTCCCAGCGTTTCATGCAGGCTCCCAGCCGGTCCCGTGAAGAAGACACGAAGGGGTGGTGCAGCAACTTTGCTTTGCCTGTGGCGTTCCCGCGGGAACCACCGGCGCATCACTGCTTCGCACTTCCCCAGGTTCGCACTTCCCGAGGGATTTGAGCCACACAAGCGCAGGATTTAAGCAGGATGCGAGCTACATTAAGCACTGCATTTGAGCAGGATTTCAGCTGCAATGGAACTGCATTTTATTTGGGGCGCAGAATGAACTTGAAGTCATTCCGAGGTAGCGGCGGCAGTCAGCGACGCGGCCGGCGCGTCTCGTTGCGAGTTCTGGGCGTTCGCTGCGGACGCTTCGCACGTCGCTGCCGTTTTTTTTTTTTTAGAAGCAGTACTTTGTCGCTTTTAATTTGTACATTCTTAGCACCCCTCTTGTAACAAGTTGAACCAGTTTCACAATGTAGGAGAAAATATCTGTTGGCTTTATTCTGTACACTCCTAAGAGACTGCAGCATGGATTCCAAAGAGTGCGCGTTTTGAAAGTGTGCGCTATATTTCGGGCATGTGTCCTGTGCCTAATTGTATTTCCTGTGAATGCGTTTTTGTTGCTCCTTTTTGGGGTAGCACGTGCCCTACCAGGATGCCCTGACTCGTGGGTATGTATTTACCGCACTGTATATCCTAACAGTTTCTTTTGTTACCTGTGTAGTTTACTGTGCATGCTTCTTGTCCAAACTATCTGCGCAATTTGCGGGAAAAACTGCCGGCATTATATAATCACGGCCGCTCGAAAAAAAAAAAAGCTGCGGTCTGCCGCGTTCATCGAAAACGGTGTCATCCGCCGCGGTGCTCCTGCCGGGGACATAAAAAAAATGTCGCAGTTTCATCCGAAAGGCGAAGCACCAATTGCGATAGCAAATTAGTAGAGAGCTATACGGAGAAAGCATAGTAGTTTCATCAGCTGTATAAACTTGGACATGCAGCAGCACCAGCAACGCGCAGAACTGTTGTCAACGCCGTCGGCGTTTTGCCCGCGTTCGCACCGAACGCGCGCGGCGTTTTTATATAAATACGTGATTGGTGCCGCAGCTAAACGTCGCCTCCTGTCCCCCCCACAACCTTTCGCGCGACGAAAAAAGTTGCGTTTGCTCTCTATATATGGAAAGGAGGAAAGAGACGCTTAATTCAGCAGCACTTCAGGTTGGCGCTGAGCCGTGCTCCCTCAAGGGCTGCAGAAGATAGCGCCAACCTTTCCCTTTCCCTCGAGAACCACTTATCATCATCATCAGGGAGCACGGCGCCGAACGCGCGTTTGCTCTTCACGTGCGTTCGCTGCCCGTGAAAGCGCGCGTCCCTCGCGCCCTTTCACTCGCACATACAGCGTCCGGAGCACGGCGACGATTTCATCGCCGTTGATGTCATACGGAACCTCACTGCGACGGCGACGGCAGAAATCTGTTTTGGAGTGTCCATATAATTGCTATCGCAATAAAAAGCATAAAGAAGCCGGGCATCGTCAAAGAAAATTCGTCAGGAACGCGCTCGGAACGCCGCGCTTACGCGTCCCAACCCAATCAGCTAGCGCCGTTCGGCCCAGCCAAGCGGCCGTGAATTCAACTAGGGCCGAGACTTTCTATCCCATTGCAGCCCGCCTGACGCGGTAGGCCGCACCTTTTTCTTTTTAGGGGCGAAGCTCCTTAGGGTGTGGGTCTATCCCTCCTCTGTAGTATGTAGTAGTAGTAGTAGTCGTCGTAGTAGGTAGCCACGTCTACTTTTATGAGAAAAAAAATTCCGAAATTTGTGTCCGTAGCCCGGAATCGAACCAGGGGCCCCTCGCTTCCGAACGCGCGGCGCTAACCACTACGCCACGAAGCGCACATGGACACACGCACCACGATGACAATAAATACCCAACATTAACGAAAGACTGCGCGTTTCTAACGCGTTTGTGCTAGCGCGTTACGGCCCGTGTAAGAAGCTGGTGTAAGACGCTGTGGCCTCTCCGCCTTACCCCCGTATTCATAAACGCTCCTCGACTTGAACTTGACTTGCCACCGCCTTGGGCAGCGCGTTCGAAACGCGTTGAAGGCGATGGCAAGTCGAGGAGCGTTTATGAATACGGGGGTTATACTCTCTCAGCAGTCATGTGATGGCGTCGGCAAACGCGGTGCACGTTCCGGCATGTGTAAACGGCTAGGTAAGACGCTGTGGCCTCTCCCCCTTACTAGAGAGTACTGCCCGTTTCTAACGCGTTTGTCCTAGCGTCCCCTTAAGCGGGAGATGGTGCAATTATAATGAAGGGCGCTGTTATAAAATAGGAATGACGTCACATATGGCGCGTGTCATTGGTGGAAGTCAATCGTTCGATTTAGTGCGGCGAGACTGGGCGAATTACACGGAAGATTCACGGTTTACCGATGATTCCCTCCGGAGCTTCGCCCAATCATCATCATTGACCCCGTGGATATGCGGTGTTTTTTATTTTTTTATCCAGCGGCTGTGGTATAATACAGCTGTCGTTGCATCTGTAAGACCATTGTCCTCCACGGCTAAAATGTCAAAAATTAAATTTGTTTTATTTGTCTACTTGTTTTTTTTTTACTGTATGTATAAAAGTATGAATTCTTGTTTGCAGATTCCTCTTCTTCAAATGCTGAACAAGCAATTTGCAAAGTTGAACATCACTTTAAATGAATCAGAGAGAGTGTTCGTCGAAATGGGTTACTACAAGCAGCTAAACAAATTTCTCCCTAATGCGTCTTCTGCAGACCTGTAAGTAACGCATCCGTGATATATATGCATTCTTGAGGTAGAAATATTTTCTGTTGTGAAATCTGCACGTTCTGCAGCGGATCCTTTCCTAAGGCATTACACTGCAGAGCAATACATCGCGATTTCTATTCACGCAACCATAGCTTACTTTCGATGGCCGTAAATTGTAGGCGGTCGAAGTTATTCTTTATATACCCACTACTATGCATATCATAACGAGCGTTGCTTTGCCCCGTTCGGCCCCAGATTATATATTGGCTAGCCGCAACTTTACGGTCCCGTAAGGCAGTTCTATTGAAAATAGAGGCGGTGTTTTTTTTATGCTTCGGTGCGCAGATTGGTTCACGGTTCTGGTTAGATGCTGACTATTTTATTAAACGCGAAGCATTTCTTGGCGAAAATTTGCCACTTTAACAGTCTCTATCTATCTATCCAGCTGCCTACGTCTTGGTGCTTTCACGGCCATTTCGTTAACTTCCTATCTACCAAAATTGGCATAGAATGACAAGAGTGTACGGCGAACACAAATGATTGGTCTCGACATGAATGCGAGAACATGCGTGTCCATGTAGGTCATGGAACAGCCGCATACGTCTTGATGCTCTCGTGGTCGTTTTGTTAACATGGTAGGTACCAAAATTGACATAGCATGACAAGAGGGTTATACGAACATAAATGATAGGTCATGACATGAATGTCATGATATGAGTGTCATGTAGGTCATTAAACAGCCGCCTAAAAGGACAATGACCAAGCGAAAAAATATTAACGCTCAAAAACCACAGAATTTGATTCGGACGTGGGTACTAAGAGAAGGAAACACTAAAGGATGATAGTAGAAGTCACAGCCATGAGCTTGACTCAGCAAAAATGACAATTACTCGGCGAAAAAAGATTAACAAGGAAAAACCAATGGAATGGATGTGGATGTGGTACTAAGTGAAGGAACAGGTTAATGGATGATGGTAGAAGTCATAGTCATGATCATAACTCAGAATAAATGACAATGACTCAGCGAAAAAAGCTTAACACTAAGAAACCAATGGAATGGGTTCGAATGTGGTAGTAAGTAAAGGAAAAGGCTCGAAGTCATAGGTTGGCCGAAGTCATAGGATGGTCGAGTCATAATCATTACCATGCACTTAGAAAAATGCAAATGACTCAGTGAAAAAACATTAACCATCAAAAACCATTGGAATAGGTCCGTATGTGGTACTAAGTGAAAGAAAAGGCTAGTGGCAGATGGTCGAAGTCATACTCATGAGCATGAATAAGGCTTTCGCCTTAAGGTCTCTTAGGCGTCGCTAAAGGGAATCATCAGGACTCATAACATGAATGTTATGAAGTGCGTGTCATGTAGGTCATGAAAGAGCCGCCTACCTCTAGTAGCTCTCATGGTCGTTTCATTACCTTTGTAGGCTCCCCGCACACTGCTTCGCATAACATCGATTTCCACAGGGCGTGGGATCTGCCGGCTTTTTGTTCCTTGCTTCTACATGCGCCACTGCCTGAGAGTACCGCATAAAATTTGTGTAAGCTATTATGTAAGCTATTATGTTTCAATAAGATTGTTCCCAGCAAATGGTTAGATAATGCTGTAGAAATGAATGATCAATAACCACGGAAATAAAGGAGTCATGATTGACTGCGTACCGACTCGCTTTCGGTAAAGGCGCCAATTGCAAACTGTTATCACTACATATAAAATCAGCTTAAGAAAGGACCTAGGGCCGCATAAAAATTGTTACGGCTTGAAAGGTAAAGTGTACATGATTAAACAGAGCAAAAAAAAGATGACTAGGACCGATATGTAGGCGCCACAAGTGCTGAATGGTATGGTACCAACGAAACATTCATGTTAACGGCATTATATCATGTTTTTGAGACTTAGACCACCCTGCTGCTCAACAAAAACAAAGGAAAATGAAACCAGAACGAGCATTATCCCGTTAGATCCTGAAGTCATCTAGCCTGGACTTGAATATTACACACGTCTGGAAAACACAACGATTTTGATTACATATTGAAGAACTCGCCAACAGATTAAGTCAGGAAATCATAATTTATCATGTGACGCAAACGCGACAGATATAACTGATGAAAAGCCTAAGTTTGAGTTGTGCTCAGTGTGATTTTAAGTTTTGAAGAAAGTTATCCAGTGTTTTTGAGTTGGGATTTAGTGTCGCAGTTTGAAGATGTGGATTGGTCAAAACTTCATGGATGGGCACGGCAGGATATGTGTCCTGGCAAGTGTTTTATTGCGCCTTTATTTAGAGCTGGTTTTAAAGGAAGTGTGCTGAAATGTTTAAGTGCCGCAACCTTGGTCATAGTGTATATACCTGTCTTCTCAGGTATATCACCTGAGAGCACTGTAACGATCGAAGCGGCCTTTGGTTACTTTGCGAGGTCGGCAGTTGCTTCTCGGCGGAGTAGCTGGCGAGCTGATAGCGTTACAGCAGGGAAGACCAGTAATCAGGTGGTGCGACATACCTTGGCACGTGACAGGAAGCTTAGCCATCGGCTCACTGGTAAAGGCAATACTCTTCACATACTACTGTTGCGACGAGGTTTATTGTCGTCGATAACGTTGTAAGAACGCTAGGTACTGGTAGGCACTGCAAGGACTGTTTGTAGCACGGGGGGTTCTCTCGCGATCACGGCACGGTCCTTCGTCTTCCTCCTCAGTCGGCACATACCCAGGGGCGCCTCTGCTTCATTACAATGCCCCGGGAGCGAAGCATAGCCACCCTGGCGACTCAGGGCGCAGAGAAGATGAGTGGGTCGTAATACGGTTTCAGGCGGTTGACATGTACTGTCTCTCGCCCGCGACGACGCAGGTCTGGTGACACTGTGAGCGGCTCATCGATGTAGTTGACCGGTGAAGTGGCATTGATGGTACGGTACGGACCGTGATAACGCGCCAGGAGTTTGGAAGAGAGGCCAGGAATATGGGCTGGTATCCAAAGCCAAACAAGTGAACCGGGAGCAAAGCTGGGTGGTGGTTGATGAGTATCGTCATGTCGTGTCTTTTGACGTTCTTGAGTCTCGCTAGTGAGAGAACGTGCCAGCTGACGGCAATCTTCAGCATACTTGGCGACTTCGGAAAGCGGAGTGTACTCTGCGGCGTCAGGTTGGTACGGCAGTATGGTGTCCAAAGGGCAGGAAGGCTCTCGGCCATACACAAGGAAAAACGGGGAAAAGGCGGTAGTCACTTGCGTCGCGGTGTTGTATGCAAACGTGACAAAGGGGAGTACGGTGTCCCAGTTGGAGTGGTCGGATGAAATATACATCCGCAACATGTCGCCAAGTGTGCGATTGAACCGTTCGGTCAGGCCGGTGGTTTGGGGATGGTATGCGGTCGATTTTCGGTGAATGATCCTGCACTCCGTGAGGAGGGCTTCGACACCCTCCAACAAGAAGACACGGCCCCTATCACTCAGAAGTTCTCGGGGAGCACCGTGGCGAAGAACAAAATTGCGAAGGATGAAAAACCAAACTTCACGGGCGGTCGCTGCCGGCAGAGCTGCAATCTCAGCGTAGCGAGTAAGATCATCTACGCCGACAATTATCCACCGATTTCCACACCCGCTGCATGGAAGCGGGCCGTAGTGGTCGATGCCGACGCGGTCGAACGGACGAGCCGGGCATGGTAGCGGCTGCAACGGTCCTGTGAAATGGTGTGTAGGTGTCTTGCCCTGTTGGCAAGTAGTACAAGCCTGAATGTACTTTTGCACAAAGTTGTACATGCCTCGCCAATAATAGCGCTGACGCAACCTTGTGTAAGTTTTGAGGACGCCGGCAATAGCGCTTAGGGGATCAGCGTGAAAAGATGCGCAGATGTCAGAGCACATATGACGAGGTATAGCAAGGAGCCATTTCCGACCGTCCGGCATATAGTTGCGGCGATATAGAATGTTGTCTCGCACGGAAAAGTGGGTTGCTTGGCGACGCAGTGCTCGTGTCGAAGGGACATCAGACGGAGCGGCAAGGTAGTCAAGTAACATTGCAAGTGTTGGGTCCTTGCGCTGCTCTGTGTGCATGTCGGTGATGGTCAATGGTGACAGGGTGGACGCGGAATCTGACAAAGGCGCCAAGTCAGGCGTCAGTGGGGAGCGGGAGAGCGCATCAGCGTCGGAGTGCTTGAGACCGGAGCGGTACATGACGCGGATGTCGTACTCTTGCAAGCGAAGCGCCCAACGTCCTGAGCGTCCCGACGGGTCTTTCAAGGAAGAAAGCCAACAAAGGGCATGGTGGTCTGTAACTACGGCGAAAGAACGGCAGTAAAGGTATGCACCAAACTTGCTTAGCGCCCAGACGATCGCCAGGCACTCCTTTTCTGTCACTGAGTAATTTAATTCTGCTTTCTTCAGAGTTCGGCTAGCATAAGCGACGACGTATTCATCATAGCCAGCTTTCCGTTGCGCTAAGACCGCACCAAGGCCAACTCCGCTGGCGTCAGTGTGAACTTCCCTAGGAGCAGCAGGGTCGTAGTGGCGAAGAATAGGTGGTGAAGTGAACAAGTGGCGCAACTGCTGAAATGCCGCATCACATTCAGGTGACCACGCTGCTATGCCGTTACTGTCGGAAAGTAAACTTGTCAAGGGCGCCATGATGGATGCGAAGTTGCGTACGAAGCGACGAAAATACGAACATAAGCCAATAAAACTTCTGAGGGTTTTGATAGACGTGGGCGTAGGGAAGTCTGCAACAGCGCGGAGCTTGTCTGGGTCCGGGAGGACGCCGTCCTTTGAGACTACGTGACCCAAGATGGTTAACTACCTTGCAGCAAAACGGCACTTTTTGAGATTGACCTGTAGGCCGGCAGAGGCGAGACAGGTCAGAATGTCATGCAGGCGAGCGAGGTGTGTCGGAAAATCGGTTGAGAAGACGACGATGTCGTCGAGGTAACATAGACATGTCTTCCATTTGTGGCCGCGAAGGATGGTATCGATCATACGCTCAAAAGTAGCAGGTGCGTTGCACAACCCGAAGGGCATGACGTTAAACTCGTAGAGGCCATCGGGTGTAACGAATGCGGTTTTCGGACGGCCAGGTTCGGCCATTGGAACTTGCCAGTACCCGGAGCGCAGATCCAAGGAAGTGAAATATTCTGCGCCTTGCAAGCAGTCGAGAGCGTCATCGATTCGATGCAGTGGATAAACGTCTTTTCTTGTTATCTTGTTTAGGCGTCTGTCGTCGACACAAAAACGAATGGAGCCATCTTTTTTTCTTACCAACACGACAGGTGAAGACCAAAGACTTTGAGAAGGACGGATGACTTTCCGTTTGAGCATGTCGTCCACTTGCTCTGTGATAACTCGTCGCTCTTTGGCCGATACGCGATACGGGCGCTGTCGCAAGGGGGAGTGGGAACCGGTGTCGATGGTGTGAGAAACACCGGTGGCACGGCCCAATGACGTCTGATGGCAGTCGAAAGAAGAAAGAAACTTGTGAAGGAGAGCGAGAAGTTGGCGGCGATGAGACGGGGAAAGAGCAGGGTCGATGGCGTTGTCAAAACACACTGAAGACGATGAGTCTGAGACAGAAGCGACGGCGTCAACGTAACAACGGTTGGAGTCGGTAGGAACATCGAGATCGTCAACGTAGTCGAACGCCTGCACGTATCCTAGGGTCTCTCCACGCAGTAGGCTGATCGGGTACTGGTAGTAGTTGGTGACCAGCATAACAGTTGACCCAGATGTTATAGTGAGCACGGCAAACGGAAGAACGATGCCCTTGCGCTGAGCAAACACATCGGACGGCGTGAACACTACAGTGGCGTCAGAGTCGGCAGCAGACGACAGGACAACAGCCAGCGACGACTCAGGGGGTATGGTTGTGTCGGCATCAACAATGAGTTTATCAGCAACGCGAGGAGAGCCGGTCAGCAGTGATTCACATAGTGGTAAAAGCGAAACTTCTGCGCGCGAACAGTCAATGACAGCATGATGACGTGACAGAAAATCCCAACCAAGGATGAGGTCGTGAGAGCACGATGCTAGCACGAAACACTCGATTATGTACAGAACGTCGTTGATAACAACACGGGCCGTGCATACAGCTGATGGGTGAATTCGCTGCGCGCTGGCAGTTGCGAGCACAAGGCCAGAGGGAGCTGTAGTCACTTTTCGGAGTTTGCGACGAAGGTTCTCGTGAATGACGAAAACGGCGGCTCCGGTATCGACTAGCGCAACTGCGGGTCTTCCCTCAACAAAAACGGTAATAACATTTTGCGGCGAAGATGGAGGTCTTGAGAACGTAGACGTATTAGCAGTTGTTGCCTCAGGAACTGCACCAGTCAGTTTCCCGCTTCAGTGGAAGCTCGACGACGCAGCGGCGAAATCGAACGGCGACGAGGGGAAGGGGAACGACGAGTTTCTGATCGGCGATCAGTTTCAAGACGTCTCGGTGAAAATGGAGACGCGGCGGCGTATTGTGGTGCGTAGGTGGGCGTTTCAAAGGTGGTAGGCGTTGTTGGGGCGCGGCGGCGGCAGAAGCGCGCCACATGGGCAGCAATGCCGGAGGCGAAGCAGATAGGCCGGTTGTCTTCAGTGCGCCACGTCGAGGTTGGACGAAAAAACTGCGGTGACGGTCGGGCAACTGGAAATGAAGCCGGATGCATGGGTGATGAAAAGGAAGCTGGCGGCGGAGGAGGCCGTGCAACCACGGCTGCGTAACTGAGCGGCAACGACGTAGGGTGAGTGGGAAAGTTGGCATATGGCTGCGGCACACTCATAGGATTGGGTGGGGAAGTTGGAGGAGCTGCAGGAAGCGCTTCCGATATCTGATTCCGGATGGCTTGCTGTAGCGTCGGAGTCAAAGCTGCCGAAGGTGAGTCGCTGTGAGGCAGCAGCGACAGCTGCCTGGCCAGCTCTTCACGAATAAAATCTTTTATGTGTTGCGATAGGGTCGAGTTGGGCAGAAGGTCTTCAGAAACCGCAATGCTCGAGACAGAATCGGTGAGCTGAATGTTTTGGCGAGTGATGGAACGTTGGCGGCGCAGCTCGTCAAAGCTCTGACATAGGTTAGTAAGGACTGATACGCTCGCTGGGCTTTTTGCCAGCAGCATCTGGAATGCGCCGTCCTCGATGCCCTTGAGGATATGCTTAATCTTGTCATCCTCTGACATGGTGGGATTTACCCGCTTGCACAAATCGAGAACATCCTCGATGTAGCTGGTGAATGTCTCTCCAGGCTGCTGTGCGCGCTGGCGCAGACGCTGTTCAGCGCGTAGCTTACGCACAGCGGGGCGATCAAACACTTCGGCAAAAAGGGTCTTAAATGCTGACCAGCTTGAAAAGTCTGATTCGTGGTTGAAGAACCACAGTTTGGCTACGTCGGCGAGGTAGAAGGACACATAGGACAGCTTAGCCTGGTCGTCCCATTTGTTATGGGCACTTACACGTTCGTACGATGAGAGCCAGGCTTCCACGTCGTGTTCGGCGGTCCCACTGAAAATGGGTGGATCGCGATGAAGAGGGACGCCGGCGCAGACGACAGTGACACCAGTGGTGCAGGCAACGAAGTGGCTGGATCAGGCATAGTGCAGGGCGATCGTGTTGGTGTTGGCAGGGTTCGAGTGCGGAGCTCCAGGCCGAGGCGAAGGATCTCAGCAACCTCCACCAAATGCGACGAGGTTTATTGTCGTCGATAACGTTGTAAGAACGCTAGGTACTGGTAGGCACTGCAAGGACTATTTGTAGCACGGGGGGTTCTCTCGCGATCACGGCACGGTCCTTCGTCTTCCTCCTCAGTAGGCACAAACCCAGGGGCGCCTCTGCTTCATTACACTGTACACGAAGTTTGCAAGAAGCTACAGATGTGGTTTGTATTATATATATATATATATATATATATATATGTGTGTGTGTGTGTGTGACGCAAGCAGGAGGTGGCGGACGTAGAACAACATGGTCGCCCGAACACTGCCTTTATTCTTCGCCTTCCTCTGCTTTCATCTACGGACCATCTGTGCACTGTTGCACGTTCCCCCTCCCCCCAAGAAAGCGCGAACAACAAACATATGCGGAAACAAGAGGACGCTGATAAATGAAAACAAAAAATGCGCAGTTAGTCATTGTCCCAATATAGTTCTTCAACCAGATCAACTTCATAGAAAAGCGCACCTGTCCGATGACATATAGCGCAGCCCTGGTGGACGAGGCTGGCTGCAGCGTTCCGGGCGACATGTGGGTGCCCCGCTGATGAATACACCTACTGTCGCAGCTTGTGCGCTGGTCGCAAATGAAAAACGTTGAGGCACCATGTTACATTGGCCGAACGGCTTCTTATTGACGTCATTAGGGACCGAATGGTACATGGCCTGTCCGATACTTGTTCCATGCTTGTGATATCTCATGTGCTGCTTGCCTCGGTCGTCTTGTCGCAACTAGTTGACATGTGCTACATCTCGTTTGGAGGTCTGTTGGATGAGCTGGCTGGAAGATGGTTCGTGTCCTTTCCGTCGTACTGTGTGGCATCGCCGTTGAGGTCTTCCGGGTAGGCCAAGACTTGATCGCTGCCAAAGACGTCCTCGGCGACCAGTGGCGTACCAACTATTTCTAGAGTGGGGGGGGCAAACTGCAAAAAATTTGACCTCTCCACCTCTTGCTCTCTCTCTCTCTTTCTATATATATATATACATTGCGAATTACTATCACAATAGGTGAAAGTGCCTGGAAATGCGTCTACCAGTTATTTTTATATTTAACAGACATCGACCTATTTATCAATCACATATTGACCCATGGCTGTAGGAAAAATTATTTAAATTTACGGTTATTTATTGCAACTATTAAAGCTTTCAAGATGATGCAGGAACTAAAGGCAGTGAGTGTCTCACAGAGCGCTCGGATCCCGCCCAGTAGCAGCAGTATAACGCACGTACAAAATGTACATTTGTTAAAAACAATATTATTAAGTAAACGTACTTGGTACTTAAGAATACAGCCTAAATGTATCACTAGTTCAGGTAATAGTATTGTCGAAATTCTACGCAACAAAGTACAATAAACGTAAATTACTTGCAATATTCACTAGAAACAAATTACAGCAGATGTGTGCGACAACCCGATTTCCAGCGAACCTGTTTCTTTCGAACAGTTGCAATAATACTTTCAATTTTTTGTAATGATGTCGCGTACATTAAAAAATTGCCCGTATATGACTGTACAATTTAAAACTTTGTCCGCATGTAATCCTTTGGAGCACTTCTTGTTTGGAATTTTTAAAAAGCAAGTAATTCTACACACACGTTACTTCGCCATAACATTTACCATGGTGTCCTCCCTCCCTCCCTCCCCCTCGCCCTCCTTATTCAATTTTTGCTAGATTTGATATTGTTTGAGTTCACAGTTCTGCCAGAGCAACGTGATAAATCATTTGAGCGCAAGACGTATTGATAAAGCTCCGGATTCCTTGCAAATTACTGCAAATGTCATAATTGGTCCCCTGTCTTTAAAGTTTACCTACCTTTTGTCCGTAACGCACCCTTTATTTTCGCCAAATATAAACAAAATGTGTTGATTAGTTCACCGAGGACATCACTGAAACCAAATCGAAACGTGTTAAGGCGCCTGAAAATAGGGACAGAAAAAAAGACGGTCAATGATTATTTGCAACGCTTCTAGCTGGATCAGGAACGTAAGAATTTTTGTCGCACATTGCAGTTACCATGTCCCCCCTCCCCTCTCCAGAAAAAAAATAAACATGCTGTAACCTACAGCTATGTCGGGACGCATAGCTGATAGCTGCCATATCACACGCTTTAACACTTGATTAAGAATCTTTTTACAAAGGCTGTGTATGATCCAAGCACATTTAACTTCGCACAGAGAGTTTCCATAGCATACCACAAATTTTCGCTAAATTTGGTCTTGGTGGCTTTTACAGTTCTGCCGTGGCAGCGGGCTCAATTCTTTCCACTCGTTAGACACTCTCATAACATTCTAGAGTGCTTGCATACGTAATTTATTGCGAAAGCCCCAATTACCCATCTACTCTGAACTTCACCTACACATCACCTATTAACTGTCCTTACAGTCACCAAACAAAACGAAGCTGCCTCCTTTAGTTCAGTGAGGACGCCAGGCGAACCTACTATATCATGCATGAAAAAGTAAAAATAAATAAAATATGAGGGTTGAATAATTATTGGCAACACTCGTAAATAAGCCAGAAACGTTAAAACTACGCGACACATCGCACTTAAAATCTGCCTATTCCTTCAAAGTATAGAATATCTGAAACGCAGAGTTCTCTTGGGACATTCGGAAACCAAGCAGCAGCGTGATACTTTCGAACAATTGAGTAAATTTTTTAAAATCTGTATTTGATAAACACGCATTTACCATCGCACATAAACTTGGCGTATTGCTCCTCTTATATTCGCAAAATTTTGACCTCAGTTGTAGTTGTAATTATGCCAGCGCAGCCGTCTAAGTTTTACACCACTCGTAAACCAGACTATAACGCAATGGACCACTTGCATACGTATTCTACTGGAAAGTGCACACTTAAACCACCCATTTGGATCATTGCCTACAGATTACCCATGCCGTGCCCCTAATTATCCTCAGATATAAACAGAATGATTTGTTTAGCTCAGAGATGACACCGGCGAAACAAACTAAGAATCTCCTATGATGTACGAAAACACACGGAGAAACGAGGGTTTAGTAATTATCTGCAACGCTCCCATTAAAAGTAGAAAATTAAATGTTTCACAACGCACTGCACTTAAAATTATCTCTATTTTCAGGGAAGTTGAACCGTATCTCGTGCTGTTGCTTTACGAGTCCGGGAAAGATTTCGCTTAGCGGCAGTATGACTCCCTGGAACGCTCCCCTGAATAACTTTCTACAAAGACTGTAACGAACCTACACAGGATAAACATATATCACTCGTCACTCAGAACATTTCGGCGTACTTCGAATAAATAAAAACACATGCCCCGCATAGTTCACCGAGGATACCGGAGGCAAACAATTAAATGCCGTGTATAACGCATAAAAATGAGGAGAAAGAGACTATACTCAGTAACTGTTCTCGGAGCACATAAGCAACCTACACAGGGCAAGTTTTCGATACACGCCACCAAAAAGTGGCCCTCATTTTTACAAAATAGAAAACATCAGCTGTTCTTGCTTCTGCTGGGATACAATTAATAGTGTAGTTCTTATTTAGAAACAGTCTGAAAATGAAATCGGCAAGTCCAGAAGTGACACAAGACTTTAGAAAAAAATTCAAGTCAGTGTTCTATTGGTATTTAAATGGCTCTGCACGTTCGACCAAGGTCACTTCACGAACATCTCTACAATAAGTCGTGATTAGACAGTGCAACTCGACAGTTATACCTGTAAGAGGTTTAATTAGACTTTTTCATGGTGATAAGATACTGAGACTGCAACACTATGTAGGCTGTCTCCGAGATTAAATAGTTCCAGCTTTTGGAAAGCCAACGAATTCATGCCGTAAACCACACCAGTCGCTGGGCGCGGCTGATTATAGTACGTTATGGTGACCTCTCCCTCGCCCGCAGGGTAAATAAGCTGATTTTGTTTTCATACAGCTATAGGGGTCCCAAACCACTGGGCATGATGCAAGTCGCTCAAGCGGACATTTGGTAGGGTGGGAACTGCCCAGCGCCAGGCCTTCCAAGCAACGCAAGCGTGTACGGAGAATCCCGCGTGTCGTCCGCTAGAGCGCGTACCGAGGACACACAAAAAACAATCCTCGCTGACCAAGCAGGGGATACGTAGGAAAGAAAAGCATTACTCACATGACCACTTTATTACGAAAAAAAATGCGGACCAAGCCGGTGCTTCCAGACCAGCCGGCACGAGACTGGCGTGTCCTGTGGTGAACCTGTGTTCCGGCCAGAGCTGAGATGCAGACCACCTTGAAGGGGTCGGTGCTGTTCCTGCGGTGAACGAGCGTTCGAACCCAGTGGTACCAGATGACCTTGGTTGAGAGTGCGATGTTCGGGCGAGCCACGTGAAAGGGTCCGGCACAACCACCTGCTGGGGTCGTGGCCTCGGTGCCGCGTTGCTGACCGCTTCGGCCTTTTGTGCTGTCGCGCGAGCAGTTCATCATCTGCTCGTGCGCTTGCCGCCTGCACGAGTTCTTCGTACAAACAGTGGTGCAAGTCTGCAAGCGGCCACGCCTGCGACATCGTCGTCAATTACTGTGAGTGACCTTCTTACGAAGATCGTCTGTGAGGCACGCGCTGTGACAACTCGCGTAAGTCGTTGACTGCGTGAACCATTATAGAAATAGTTCAGTGTTTTGTCGTCAGTGTAATTGTCGCTGTCTGTCGTTGATAAATGTTTGTCCTGTGTATTACTGCTTCCTGTATCTGAGTCCCTGGGCCCACGAACAACCACAATTGGCGAGCTTGCCAGGATTGCTTTGTAACATCTAAATCCATTACTCAGATACGGAGCTGAGCCATGGAAAAGGAAAACTATTTGCACTTGGCCGAGAGCTAGTGATTGACAATGCTGACCTCAGAGAATGTGTAGAGAGCGAGTGCGTCCAAGCTCGCGACGAGCGTGCTAAGGCACGTGAGGTCGCGAAAGAAAGCGCAAAGCGGCAACAGAGACTTTTAGAGCAGCAACAGAAAGTTCAAGAACAGGAGCTGAAGATCCTAGAGCTGAAGCATCAACTTCAGGAAAGTTCGAACAGGTCGCAGTCAACTGAGGCTGATGAACCAGGAGGATGTCGCATCAATACCACAGGTGCATGGGATGTCTGCAGTCCTCATAAACTGATACCGCTGCTATTTGAAGCACGCGACGACCTCGACGCGTACCTGCAGCGGTTCGAACAGGTCACCACGTGTCAAGGGTGGCCCCGTGAGAAGTGGGCTCTTTCACTGAGCCTATACATGACCTGAGAGGCGCTAACCGTGATAGGCCGGTTAGATCCGACCGCTGCGCTGAAATATGATCAGCTAAGAGCGGCGTTACGGCAATGGTTCCCGTACACCGCAGAAGGTTATGGGGAGAAATTTCGCCAAGCCAAGCCAGAAGACAACGAGTCCGGTCTGCAGCATGTTGCTAGATTTTCCGGCTACTTTGACCGCTGGCTAGAAATGGGCAAGACGGAGAGAAGCTATTCTAGCTTGAGAGCATTAATAATATGCGAGCAGTATATGAAAGGCTGTTCCCCAGCACTCTGAATTTTCTGAAAGAAAGAAACTGCAAGACGCTGAGTTCGCTGTGTGATACCACTGACAGTTTCATGGAAGCGCAGGTGCTCTCGAATCTAAGTAAAGAACGTATCCCCAAGGAAGCAGGGCCGTCAGCGTCGAAGTCGGAGCTGGCGAGGAAAACAGAGAAGACCACTAGCCGCTGTTTCCTGTGTGACAAGAAAGGTCATAGAGCAGCTGACATCTGGTCGGGGACCACAAGAGGTTTTCAAGTGCATGACCGAAATGACACGTTGCCTCACAGCAGTAATAAGTTTTCCACCGGAAGGGTAGACAAGAAGGAAGCATCGTGTATGGTCTCTGTAGACAAAACAGGTGCAACCTCAACAGAGAACGAGGGTTACGTTGTTCTACATGATGGAGAGAAATTTCCCATTGTGAACACTACGGTGGGCCGCGGTGTTACAGCTGGTGGGAACGGGAACTTGCCCGTTGCCAAAGGGTTTCTGGAAAATAGCCCAGTTAGAGTGCTACGGGACACCGGCTGCAACACGGTTGTAGTGCGACAAGCCTTCGTTTCTAAGGAGAAATTTACTGGAACAGCAAGCCCAGTGTACTTACTGGATCAGAGTGTGCGGCACCTCCCAGAAGCCAAAGTCTTTTTGTGGAGCCCGTTTTTTCTAGGTTACGTACTCGTGAAATGAGTGGCAGACGCACTGTCTGATGTGATTTTGGGAAACGTCAAAGGCGCGGCATTACCGGATGCATTACATATGAATGAGTCACAACGTCATTTCAATTCTCGCATGATGACCGAGCAAAGACAGAAAATGAACTGCTACAAAGATCATGATAACGGTGCGCAGATAGTATCGGGTGATCGTACGGTGACCCAAGCAAAACCAAGGAGTTGCTACAAGATAACACATTAAAAATGGCCTCAGAACCAGAGACAAATGCGAAGGAGCAGCGGGAACAAAGGCGGTGGAAGGTACAACCTTACCTTTGATGTCACTGCCTGCATTTCGTGTAGGAAGCGAGACGCTTAAAAAATATCAGGCGGACGATGAAACGCTCCGAAATTGTTCCGAGGCTGTTGGTAAGAGAATCGTATCGAACCATCGGGAAACAATTTTCTTCCTTCGTGAAGAGACACTATTCCACAAGCACAAATTACCTTGTCAGAAGGAACTTGAGCAACTCGTGGTGCCGCAGCAACTGCGAGAAATAGTGCTGAAATTAGCACATGAAGGCATCCTAGCCGGTCACCAGCGCATCAGGAAAACAGTAAGCAAGGTAACTGGAGACTTCTACTGACCCGGTGTCCAATCTGACACAAAGCGGTTCGTGAAGTATTGTGACGTATGTCAACGGACGATTCCTCGTCACCTGGTGGGACGCGCTCCCTTGGGCACCATGCCTATCATCGACATACCGTTAACGAGAGTTAGTATCGACATCATCTGTCCGTTGTCCCCAACCTCTGTCAAAGGGAATTGTTATATACTAACTATGGTAGATTTTGCAACGCCACACCCAGATGCAGTGCAAAAGTCTCAATTGAATCCACTCAGGTTGCAAAGGGCCCCCTAGAAATGTTCTCCTGCGTTGGCATACCAAGGGAGATCATCGGAGATCACGGCTTTTCTTTCATGTCGACAGTCATGGAAGTGTTTAGTCGACTACTGTCGTTAAAACAACTGCCTACAACGCCCAACCATCCGATGGCTAATGGTCTGGTCTAGCGCTTTAATGGCACATTAAACGCACGATAGGGCGCATGTGTCAAGAACGCCCAAAAATCTGTTCTCAAGGAGCTGTGGACAAACGCTCGCCTGGATGAAGAGACAAAGACCACTTATACCTATATGATGGAGCTTCAGCGACGTCTGGAACGCACATGTGCACTTGCACACAAAGAATTAGAGAAGGCGGGAAAGCTGCAGAAAGGCAATTATAAAAAGAAGGCGAGGAAGCGGGAACTCCTTCCAGATGACCGGGTGCCAGTATTATTACCAGCTGATATAAACAAACTGGTGCTCTCTTGGAAGGGTCCGCTTCCAGTAATCGAGAAGCGTAGTGAACTCGACTACCTTGTCAACCTTGGAAATAAGGTCCCGCTCTTTCATATAAATATTGTGACGGGGCGTCAAATAGGCAAAAAAGGGATAGTATTTATGTACAGGGATTGTTGGCAGAGATGGCCAAGATGGCTGAACACGCGCAGCGTTTTTCGGCGATCGTGGTCTTCTTCCTAAAATGCAAGGAGGCGGCCCGTAACATCTAACCGCCCCGGCGGGCTGAGCGCCGTCTCGGCGTAGATTAATTACACGAGGAGGCGACGGAAAAGTACGGCTTCAGTCGGGTTACGTGCACAACGTCACGAGATGGCAGGGTAGATGGTGAAGAACTGTTCAGTGGGGTGATTTCATAGTCCACGTCACTAAGTTGCCGTAAAACCTTGTAAGGTCCGGTGTAACGCGATAAAAGCTTTTCGGAGAGACCGACGCGACGAGAAGGAGTCCAGAGAAGCACAACAGATCCCGGAGAAAAGCAGAGGTGCCGGTGGCTGCGGTCGTAACGGTCCTTTTGGCATAATTGTGAGTCGGATAGTCGCTCATGAGCTATCTGACGTGCCAGATGGGCTCGCGCGGCAGCATCGCGGGCATACTCCGTGGTATGTTGTAGAACATCAGGTAGGAGCGTGTTAAAAGGCAATGCAGGGTGGTGGCCATACAGGAGGTAAAACGGCGAAAAACCGGCGGTGTCGTGACGGGAGGAGTTGTACGCGAACGTGACGTATGGCAAAGCGCTGTCCCAGTCCCGATGATCGTCAGAGACGTACATCGACAGCATATCCGTTAAGGTGCGTTTCAGCCTTTCGGTGAGCCCGTTGGTCTGCGGGTGGTACGCAGTAGTGAGCTTGTGCTCCACAGAACAGGAACGAAGGAGGTGATCGACAACTTTCGACAAGAAGTAGCGGCCTCGGTCTGTCAGCAGTTGCCGAGGAGCACCATGACGAAGGATGACGTCATGAAGGAGGAAACCGGCGACGTCAGTGGCGCAACTAGTCGGCAAAGCTCGCGTGATGGCAAAACGCGTAGCGTAGTCGGTCGCAACTGCGATCCACTTGTTCCCTGAAGCAGACGAAGGAAATGGGCCGAGGAGGTCGAGACCGACGTGGTAGAATGGCTCCTGGGGTATGTGAATTGGATGCAGAAGGCCTGCAGGCAACCCTGAGGGCCGTTTACGTCGCTGACAAAGGTCACACGCAGCAACGTAGCGTCGAACAGATCGCTACAGGCCAGGGCAGAAAAACCGGCGCCGCACGCGATCGTATGTGCGGGATACGCCAAGATGGCCAGCGGTCGAAGCATCGTGGAGTTCTTGGAGAACAGTAGCACGAAGATGCTTGGGGAGAACAAGCAGAAGCTCTGGGCCGTCGGGAGTGGTACTACGACGGTAAAGAATATCGTCGTGAAGCTCAAACAGACGAAGCGATGGGTCGGGCTGACGAGAATTGAGGCGGTCAATTATAGATCGTAACGTGTCGTCACTTTGCTGTTCAGCGCGTATGTTGGCCAGATCTGCAATAGCCATGACGAAGTCACCGGTATCACGTTCGGTGGTGTCGGGAGGATCGACAGGGTAGCGGGATAAACAGTCAGCATCTTGATGCATCCGGCCAGATTTGTGGAGCACGTCAAAGGTGTATTCCTGTAGTCGTAACGCCCAGCGGCCAAGCCTTCCTGTAGGATCCTTCAGCGATGAGAGCCAGCAAAGGGCATGGTGGTCCGTGACAACGGAAAACGGTCGGCCGTAGAAATAAGGGCGAAATTTTGCCACAGCCCAGACCAAAGCCAGGCATTCACGCTCAGTTATCGAATAATTCCGCTCTGACGACGAGAGAAGGCGGCTGGCGTAGGCAATGAAACGGTCCTGGTCGTTCTGGCGTTGGGCGAGTACTGCACCTATGCCGTGGCCACTAGCGTCGGTGCGAACTTCTGTAGGGGCCGACGGGTCATAATGCGCCAAAATGGGCGGTGAAGTCAGTAAACTGACAAGGGTGGTGAATGCGGCAGCTTGTGCACGACCCCAGGAAAAAGAGATGTCCTTCTTGAGTAGGTCAGTAAGCGGCCGGGCAATGTCGGCAAAATTCCTGACGAAGCGGCGGAAGTAGGAACACAAGCCGACAAAGCTCCGTACATCGCTAACTGAGCGAGGAACAGGAAAGTCTCGGACAGCACGCACCTTGTCGGGGTCAGGTTGGACACCGCTAGCGCTAACGAGGTGTCCGAGAACGGTGATGTGACGCCGAGCAAAACGACACTTGGAGGAGTTGAGTTGTAGGCCAGCGCGGCGAAACACATCAAGAATGGCCGACAGGCGGGCTAGGTGGTCCTCAAAAGTAGGCGAAAATACAATCACGTCATCTAGATAACATAAACACGTAGACCACTTATAGCCCCGAAGGAGAGAATCCATCATTCGCTCGAAGGTCGCGGGGGCATTACACAATCCAAAAGGCATAACCTTGAATTGGTAAAGTCCATCCGGCGTGACGAACGCAGTCTTTTCACGGTCCATGGCATCAACGGTAATCTGCCAGTATCCGGAGCGTAGGTCGATGGAGGAAAAGTACGTGACGCCGTGCAGGCAGTCCAAGGCGTCATCGATTCGGGGCAGGGGGTAGACGTCCTTGCGTGGGATGTTGTTCAAGTGTCGGTAGTCAACACAAAAGCGCCAGCTGCTGTCTTTCTTTTTTACTAGCACCACAGGGACGCCCACGGACTGGAAGAAGGTTCGATAACGCCTTTTGTGAGCATTTTGTCAACTTCGCCTTGGATCACACGACGTTCGGCGAGGGAGACACGATAGGGCCGGCGACGGATAGGGCTCGCGTTCCCCGTGTCGATGCGATGTTGGACAACAGACGTTTGGCTCAGAGAACGATCGTCGAAGTCGAAAATGTCGTGGTAAGACTCCAGGAGGCGGCGAAGGTCGGTAGCTTGATCAGAAGGAAGGTCATCAGGGATCATTCCGACAAACACATCGCGCGGCGAACTGGTTGTGGTGCAAAGGAAGGACGAACTGGAGGAACGGGTGGGATCCAACGCACAAATCTCGCAGTCTTCGGCAGCAGTGATGGCGGCGAGTGACATGCCTGCCGGAATCAGTTGAGGAGAGGCGCTGAAGTTTAAAATAGGAATGGCGATGCGGTTGCCGGTGACGGTCACGAGGGTGTTAGGCACGGCGACGTTCTTGGCGAGCAGAACGTCCGTTACCGGGGATAGCACGTAATTGCCATCAGCGACAGGAGGGCTCGAGACCATGGCGATATATATGGCGGCTTGCGGGGGCATGCGCACATAGTCGAGAGAGCAGAGACGGGCCGAAGGCGTGGTTGGGGCATCGGCTAGTTGAGGTAGTTCGAGCTGCAGGAGGCCAGTTGCACAGTCAATTAGGGCAGAATGACTCGCGAGAAAGTCCAGACCAAGAATAACGTCGTACGGACATTGTTCAAGAACGGCAAATAAAACAGTAGTTGGGTGACTGGCGATTGTGACGCGGGCGGTGCACATGCCAAGGATGGTGGGAGTTCCTCCTTCGGCCACTCTTACAACGTGGGAAACAGCAGGTGTGACCACCTTCTTTAGGCGATGGCGAAGACCAGAGCTCATGACGGAAATATAAGCCCCGGTGTCGACAAGTGCATAAATCGTCACGCCATCAACATCAACGTCCAACACACAGCGTCCAGTCGGCAGAGTAACTAGAGGGTTTTCGGGCAGAGTCGTAGATACAGCGTTACCTCCGGACGCTGCATCGTTTAGTTTTCCGGAGTGAAGGAGCCACGGTTGCTCGGCGACGGGGCGCGGCGAGGTGGCGGCGAGCGGGAGGACGGACGGCGGTACGGTTGCGAACGCGACTGGTGACCTCTAGGTGACGGCGAGCGGCTGGACCATGTCGTGGCAGCGTCTGGGTGTAGGGGTGGCTCAAAAGGGCTGCGATCAAGGCGGCGAGCATGCCCAAAGGATGGAGTACGTGGCGGGAACGGCCAGCGGTTGTGACAGTAGCGAGCAACGTGCCCGACACGGCGGCAGTGAAAGCAGATAGGCCGATCGTCTTCAGTTCGCCAATCAGCAGGGTTTCGCGATCGTGGAGCGAACCGCGGATACCGAGGGAACGATGTCGGGGCCCCGGAAGCGGATGTAGGGCTGACAACGGCGCAAGCAGCGTGAACCCCGAGATTCGCGAGTTCGTTTCGCACGATGGCTTGGACTAGCGAAACCGCTGGTGTGCTTGAGTCGCCAGCGTTAGAGTTGGTAAAGAGGCTAGCGGGAGCCATTGCCTCGATTTCACGGCGGACAATCCTCGTCAATTCGGCCGACGGCGGTGAAAGGTTAGATGGCGGCCGCTCTTCACACAAAGACGTTGCAGCGGTGTTGGGAAGCCGGGCGAATGGTCGTTCAATACGGCGGCTCTTAGCCTGCTCGAAGCGCTGACACTCCTCGATCATGGCATCGACGGTAGCACAATTTCTGCACATGACCAGATTGAATGCGTCGTCCGCTATCCCTTGCAGGACGTGGCCAACCTTGTCAGACTCTGACATGTTACTGTCAGCTTTATGGCACAGCGCCAGAACATCCTGTATGTAAGACAAGTATGATTCCGTGGACGTCTGGGCGCGAGTTGACAGCTGTTGCTTCGCAGTGATTTTGCGACTGGAGGCGTTACCGAACAGATCACGGAGCTTTTGTTTGAGTGTATCCCAGCTTCCGAAGTCGGCCTCGTGATTGTCATACCACAACTTCTCCGTTCCACTAAGATAAAACACCACATTGGCCAGCATGACTGTCAGGTCCCAGTGGTTGGAATCGCTCACCCGTTCGTATAGCGTGAGCCATTCCTCAACGTCGATACCATCGGTGCCGTTGAACATTCCAGGGTCGCGGGGTTGGACGACTACAATCGTTGTCCGCGGCGCGGAAGCAGATTCCGGTTGGTGTGCCATGGTGGTCGCACCACAGCGCCGACCGCTTCGGAGCTCCGTCGTCTGGCGAGATTACCCAGCACCTCCACCAATCTGTGACGGGGCGTCAAATAGGCAAAAAAGAGAAAGTATTTATGTACAGGGATTGTTGGCAGAGATGGCCAAAATGGCTGAACACGCGCAGCGTTTTCGGCGATCGTCGTCTTCTTCCTTAATGCAAGGAGGCGGCCCGTAACAATATGTTAAAGGAATATGAAAAGCGCAAACTACTAAGCCAACAAATGGTTGCAGGCACTATCACCGCTCAGCCGACTGATATTGCTATAAATGAGGATTCTTCCGGTGACGTACCACGCGTAACACTGCTTCACAGCAGGAAAAATCGAAAGAGAAGGCCTTGCCTTAGTTTGGGCAATTCAGAAATATCATGTTTTTCTGTATGCCCGGCCATTCACATTGCAATGGGATGATCAACCACTGACATACATTCAATCAGTAAAACACCTTAATAACAGGGTGCTACGTTGGAGTTTACTCCTTATGGAGTATAACTTTCACGACGAATACATTCACGGTGTCGAAAATATCAGCGCTGACTATATGAGTCGCGCGGAATTCGCTGAACACTTGTGACGTAGTGCCGTTGTAGACACAATCTTGTTCTTCTCATATGATCGTGCTGCACCAATTTGTTACTTGTAATATGTTGTTAGCTTGTGTTGGAACTTGTGTCGAACGCCCAGGAACTGCTAGATATGTGTGTACAACGTACTGAAGTAGGGGGAGTGTAGTAAGAAATTAGTTTGGCAACCCAGCCTGGAAAAAGCCAACTGAAGCCACGAACAAGAAGTCAAGCCGCGAGTTCGAGACGAACGTGCATGGAAGCTCGAGGCCTTCGGAACGAAAACGGCGGAGCTAGCGCTGTTAGGGTAGCCAGGGGGTGTACGGGTTCGACATGAGCCAAACACGGACCGAGCCCGTGCTACCAGACCAGCTGAGATTGGCGTGTCCTGCAGTGAACCTGTGTTCCGGACAGAGCCGAGATGTAGACCAGGCTGAAAGGGTCGGTGCTGTTCCTGCGGTGAATGAGCGTTCGAGCCCAGAGGTACCAAATGACCTTGGTCGAGAGTGCGATATTCGCGCGAGCCACGTGAAAAGGTCCAGCACAACCGCCTGCTGGGGTCGTGGCCACGGTGACGCGTTGCTGAGCGCGTGCGCCTGCCGTGCTGTCGTGCCAGCAGTTCATAATCTGCTCGTGTGCTGGCCGTCTGTAGGAGTTCTTCGTACAAACTGCTCTTCGTACAAACTGCACTGCAAGTCTGCAAGCGCCGATGCCTCCGACATCGTCATCAAGTAGTGGGAGTGACTTTCTTGCGAAGATCATCAGTGAGACACGCGCTGTGACTACTCGCGTGAGTCGTGGACTGCGGGGACCGTTACAGAAATAGTTGAGTGTTTTGTCGTAAGTGTAATTGTCGCCGTCTGTCGTTGATAAATGTTTGTCCCGTCTATGACTTTGTTTCCAGTATCTGAGTCCCTGGGCCCATGAACCACCACAACATAGAAGTAGATAGTTACCCACCAAGAAAGGGGTCAGGCAAGAATACACAATCGCTCCAACGCTATTCACTGCATGCTTAGAAGTATTATTTAAGCTCTTAGACTGGGAATGCTTAGGAGTGACGATCAACAGCCAGTATCTCAGCAACCTTCCGTTTGCAGATGACATTGTCCTATTCAGCAACAATGGGGCTGAATTACGACAAATGATTGAGTACCTTAACCGAGAAAGTGTGAGAGTGGTGTTGAAGATAAATATCCGGAAGACAAAGGTAATGTTCAATAGCCTGGCAAGGGAACAAGAATTCAGGATCGCCTGTCAGTCTCTAGAGCCTATAAAGGAATAGGTTTATCAAGGAAAATTACTCACAGGGGACCCTGATATGGAGAAGGAAATTTACTGAGGAATAAAATTGGGATGGAGTGCATACGGCTGTCATTACCAAATCCTTACTGGGAGCTTGGCACTGTCGTTTAAAAGAAAGGTATACAATCCTATCAATTTACCGGTGCTAACATATGGGGAAGAAACTTGGAGGTTAACAAAGAATCTCTAGAACAAGTTAATGAATGCACAAAGAGTGATTGAACGAGAAATTTTAGGCTTAACGTTAAGAGACATGAAGGAAACAGTGTGGATTAGAGAGCAAACGGTGATAGCCGATGTTCTAGTTGACATTGAGAGGAAAAAGCCGCCAGATTCTACGCCCTGTGGGAGTCGATGTTATGCGAAGCAGTGTGCGGGGAGCCGACCAAGTTATCCAAACGACCATGAGAGCACCTAGACGTAGGCGGCTCTTTGGTGACCTACATGACACGCATGTCATGACAGTGATGTCATGAGTCCTCAGGAGTCCCTTTTGCTACACCTATGACACCTTAAGGCGAAAGCCTTAGTCATGCTCATGACTATGACTTCGACCATCAACCTTTTAGCCTTTTCCTTCACTTACTGCCACATCTGAACCCATTCCATTGGTTTTTGAGGGTTAATCTTGTTCGCTGAGTCATTCTCATTTTTGCTGAGTGATGGTCATGACTATGACTTATAGCACACTCCTTTAGTGTTTCCTTCACTTAGTTACACGTCCGAACCCATTTCAGTGGTTTTTGAGTATTAATCATTTTTCGATGAGTCATTATAATATTTTCTCTGTCGTGGTCATGACTTTGACTTGTACCATCATCCTTTAGGGTTTCCTTCAATTAGTACCCACGTCCGTACCAATTTCAGTGGTTTTTGAGTATAATTCTTTTTTTCGCTGACTAACTGTCATTTTTGCTCAGCCATGGTCATGACTAAAACTCCTGTCATCATTATTTAGCATTTCCTTTACTTAGTGCCCACGTCCGAACCAATTCCAGTGCTTTTAAGTGCAACTTTTTATATGCAAAGCATTTCTTGGCGAACATTTGCTACTTTGACAGTATGATGATGATGATGAATTATTGGCATCCCCTTTGAAACGGGGCGGCGACAAATAGTCAGCTAGCCTGCTTGATTTAATAGGGCATACTATACATGTTCTTTATCTAGCATTTTTGTATACCTCGCATTATTATTTTTCTTTACAAAAATTTACCTTGTACCGCTGCCTATGATTTTAAGAGATCAGGTCGTATCCATCTTTTCCCTGCTTTTTTTCGACCAGTACTCTAATCGTCTCTTGCTGATCTCTACGGCTGATCTTTTTATGTTTCCTTCCACTTTAAACCCAAGCGCTTCTGGGAGTTGCACGACTTAGAGCACTGCACGGGCCCGGCCCGGGCCCGTTTTCACATTGGGCGGCCCGCCCGAGCCCGATCAAAACTTTTATGGCGAGACCCGGGCCCGGCCCGGGCCCGGAAATAATCTACGTTACCCGCTCGGCCCGGCCCGCCACCCCTTTACCTTAAGCCCGAGCCCGGCCCGAGCCCGAGTCGAACCCGGCCCGAACCCGGCCCGAGACCAAAAAATACATGTTTTTCAGAGTTGAGAAGCCCGCGAATACCTCGCAGAAAGCCCGAGCCCGGCCCGGGCCCGCGTCAAAAAACCCGAGCCCGGCCCGGGTGAAAGAGCACACGCCGTGCCCGAGCCCGGCCCGAGCCCGTAAAAAAAACTCCTCTACCAGGCCCGGCCCGGCCCACGGGCTGTGCCGGACTCGGGCTTACGGGTAAGCCCGAGCCCGTGCAGTGCTCTATAATGCACGTTACCTACGGTTCTCACTGGCTGGATCCTGTCGCATTCCATCAGGATGTGCTGAGTGGTTTCTGGATCTTTACTGCAGCATACACGTCTCATCTAGTTCCGAATATTTGTTCCGATATGTTTTCGTCCTTAGGCAACCGGTTCGAGCCTCAAATAGCAAGGCACTGCCCTTTGTGTTATCGTACAGATTTTCCCTTCTAATTTCTTTCTTCTCATTCTTGTAAATCTCCATTGCCCTTTTTGTTTCCATTCTTTGCAACCAATTCACGGTCTCTATTTCTCACACTTTCTTTCTGATGACTCCTGGTTGTCTATTAACAGTTTTTTTTTATTTATTTATAAATACTGCGATCATAAGCAAGATCTTAGCAGCGTGGTACACGAAATTTTACATACAAAAGAAAATAAGTACAAAAATTGGGAACTGCACTCAAAAGTTTCTTCACACAAGCGCTTCACATAAGCGCAAAAACAAGCGCAAGAACAAGCGCAAAAACAAGCGCTTCACACAAGCGAACAGATAAAAGGGAAAAAAAAAAGACGGAAAGAGAAACGTTACTTCAGCGATTTTCTAATCAAACAGTGAAACAGTGCTATCACTAACAATTTCAGCAACTGCAAAATGATTTTTATTAAAGTATGTTTCGAAAAGTGATAATGAGTCCTGTGTTACAGTTTTATCGGCCAGCTTATTCCAATCTACTATTGTTCTAGGAAAAAATCAATAGTTGAAGCAGTTTACACGTGTTGTAAATGGAGTTACAGATAGTGAGTGTCGCTGTCTTGTAGCATAACCTGTTGTATAGGCGATAATGTGAGACGTGTCGATGTTGTAATGACCATTTATTATTTGGTAAAAGAATTTTAAACGACATACACGATTTCTAGCACTTATAGAAGGCAAGCCGCTCCGAGATAAAAGGTTAGTAACAGAACTACGCCCATATGTATTGTAGATGAATCGGACTGCTTTTTTCTGGAAGCTTTCTAGCTTTTCAATATCGCTTTTAGTGAACGGGTCCCATATAACTACAGCATATTCTAAAACGGGGCGGACGAGTGTTTTGTATGCCAATAGACGTACTGCTGGTGTGGAGGATTTTAATACGCGTCTTAGAAAAAACAATTTGCGGCGACAGTTTGCTATTACTGTGTCAAGGTGCTTTGACCAGGAAAGATCCTTTGTTATGTAAAAGCCAAGATACTTATATTGCGTTACCTCTGACAAAAAAGCGTTGTCTGTGCCATAGCGATATAGCAGTGGCTTCTTTTTTAAAGTTATCCGCATATATACTGTTTTTTTTCGAAATTAATGCACATTTGCCATTGTTTACACCACTGAACTACCTTATTAAAGTCCCTGTTTAACCTGAGTTGGTCTTCTTCCGTTGTTATTTCATTGTACAGAACGTAGTCGTCAGCATAAAGCCTGATTTTAACAGAGAGGTTAGTTACAATATCATTTCTATATATCAAAAAGAAAAGGGGGCCAAGAACGGATCCCTGTGGGACGCCGGAATTGACAGCAGCAATATCAGAGGTTGTTTTATTTACAGTAACAAACTGATGGCGGTTTGTAAGGTAGGCTTTAATCCATGCTAATATTTTATCATTTTTAAACACAGCTCCTAGCTTATGAAGCAATTTAACATGAGACACCCTATCAAACGCCTTGCTGAAATCCATGAATATCGCGTCTGTTTGTTTCCCTTTGTTTACAGTGCTAGCAAAGTCATGTATGATTTCAACTAGTTGAGTAGTCGTCGAAAGGCCACTTCTAAAACCATGCTGCATGTTTGTAAAAACGTTATGTTCGTCTAGAAAACCAGTTATATGTTTATGAATTATATGTTCTAAGAGCTTACAAGATGTTGAAGTTAATGAAATCGGTCTGTAATTTTTGATGCAAGATTTATCCCCTGACTTATGTAAAGGTTTTATTCTAGCAATTTTCCAGTTTCGATTATCCTGTACTTTGTTGTCAACTTCATTGACCTCTTTCTCCATTCTGTGTCCATGCTTTTCATGTAGAGATACTTGTGCACTTTAGCCGCCCATTTATTTTCATCCATGTTCCTGAGCCTTTCGTCAAAACTAATTTTGCTCTGTGCTTCTCTGACTTCAAAAGAGGCCCAACCCATGTCACCCTGCACTGCCTCATTTGTGGTATTACCGTGGGCTCCCAAAGCCAACCGGCCCATTGATCTTTCGTTAACTTGCAAACCCGCCAATATATCCGATTTTAAGCATACAATGGCATTTGCGAATGTTGACGCTGGCACCATTACTGCTTTCCTGATTCCACGCACCACCTCATACTTATTGCGGCCCCACAGTGCTCTGTGTTTCATTATTGCTGCATTCCGCTTCCCCTTTATTTTCAGATTATCTTGGTGGTTGCTTGAGTAATTCTTTCCTTCGTTTATGCGTACGCCGAGGTACTTATATTGCTTCACTATGGGTATTACTTGCTGTTCAATTGACACCACGAAGTTACTCGTGTGTTCCTTAAAGATCATAATTCCTGATTTCTCTGTACTAAACTTAAGGCCTAGATTTGTCGCTGCATTGTCACAGATATTCGCAAGTATCTGTAAATCTTTTTTATTGTCCGCTAGTAGCACAATGTCGTCTGCGTACATCCATCCAGGGACCTTCTGTGGCACCATTTGTCCATTATGCTTGTAGGATAAATCAAAACCTAATTCGCTGTTTTCCGGTCGTCTTTCTATACCCTTAACGTAAAGCGTGAACAGCAATGGTGATAGAGGGCATCCTGGCTTCAATCCTTGGTGAATTCGCACCATTTCATTTCCTTTTCTACCTTCCCATACCACTTGTACTTGGTTGTCTCTATATATCTCCCTCAGCAGCTCCACGAAATTGTCATCTATGCCTTCGTATTGAAGAATATCCCACAACAATTCCCTGTCTACGTTGTCATAAGCTACTTTAATATCTAGAAATGCTATCCATAAAGGTCTTTTCTGAGCTACTGAAACCTCTATGCACTGAGTTAGTACAAACATATTGTCTTCTAAGCGTCTGCCTGGCCTGAACCCATTCTGTAGTTCCCCAATACATCGTTTTTCTCCACCCACTTCGACAGTTATAATTTTATGGCTTGCATTGCCATTCTATATATCACCGACGTTACTGTAACTGGCCTGTACGAGCTCATCTTATCCTTATCTCCTTTGGCTTTGTAGATGAGATTCATCTTGCTTTCACGCCATCCAACGGGAATTTTCTTGTTCTAATCACTTGCTCTATGGCATTAGTCAGCAGTGGCTTGCTTTTTGGACCGAGGTTTTTGATTAGCTGTATTGGGATTTCATCGGGTCCTGCTGCCGTGTTGTTAGGGACATTTTCTGCTGCCTTTTTCCAATAAAAGCTTTCTATGCTAAATTTTGATCTCTCTGCTGTTGCTGGATCTGTTGTCCGAACTACGCTTTTTCTTGTGCCGAAGTTATCCCTAATAACGTCTGTCATGTACCGCATCGCATCATCTCCTTCGTAGATGTTACCGTCTTCATCTCTTATAGCCGTTTGCGAGTTTTTAGTTGGAGCTCCGAGTGTTTTTATATGAATCCAAAATCTTTTTGGAGTGCTTTTGTCTCTTTTGTGAATGTTATGCACCCAACGTTCACTTGCGCATTTAATTTTCCCTTGCACGAGCTCACTCGCAACCCTTTTCTTTTCTCGGTATGTATACCATCTAAGGAGCACCTCTTCTTCTTACAATCCCAACTTTTTGTCGTCTCGATGAGCCCTAGATGCCTCTCTACACTCTTCTATAGTTTACGCTCTTCTATGGATAGTATCTATCTATGTAGCCTCCTCCGTACCAAATTTGGCATACTAAGACAAGAGCATACGACAAACATAAATTATATGTCATGACATGAATGTCATGACATGCATGTCGTGTAGGTCATGTAACAGCCGCCTACGTCTTTGTGCTCTCATGGTCATTTCGTTAACTTAGTGGGTACAAAAATTTGCATAGTATGACAGGAGTCTATGCAGAACAAAAATGATAGGTCATGACATAAATGTCATGACAATGACCCAGCGAAAAAGAATAACCCTCAAAAACCACTGGAATTGGTTCATACGTGGGCCCCAAGTGAAAGACACTAATGAATGATGGTAGAAATCATACTCATGAATATGATTCAGCATAAATGACAATGACTGAGCGAAAAAATATTAAGACTCAGAAGCCACTGAAGTGGGTTCTGACGTGGGTATTAAGTGAAGGAAACACTAAAGGTTGATGTGAGAAGCCATAGTCATGACCATCATTGAGTAGAAATGACAATGATTCAGCGAAAAAAGATTACCACTCAAAAACCACTGAAATGGGTTCGGACGTGGGCACTAAGTAAAGGAAACACTAAAGGATGATGGTAGACGTCATAGTTATGAGCATGACTCCGCAAAAATGACAATGACTCAAAAACTGGCAGACGCCATGCCCTGTGGGAATCGATGTTATGTGAAGCAGTGTGCGGGGAGCCGACCAAGTTAACGAAACGACCATGAGAGCACCAAGACCTGGGTGGCTCTTTCATGACCTACATTACAGGCATGTAGGCATGACCCTGAGTGGGCTTGGTGGCACCGTAAAGGACGCCATGAAAAACCACGTTCTTTCTTTGCAATCTGTACTTTTTATTTTTTGTTCCCACTCCTGTAAGAGCCTGTCAAGGCTTACAGTATTATTAAATAAAATAAATAAATAAATGTCATGACATTCATGTCATGAGTCCTCAAGAGTCCCTTTAGATACACCTAAGAGACCTTAAGGCCTCTTAATCCTTAGTCATCCTCATCACTATGACTTCGACCATCAACATTTAGACATTTCCTTCACTTAGTACCACATCCGAAGCCATTCCATTGGTTTTTGAGGGTTAATCGTTTTCGCTGAGTCATTGTCATTTTTGCTCATTCATGGTCATGGCTGTGATTTCTACCATCATCCTTTAGTGTCTCCTTTCACTTAGTGCCCACGTCCAAACCCATTCCAGTGGTTCTTGTGTCCTAATCTTTTTCTCTGGGTCATTGTCATGAACTAAATGACACGCATTTCATGACATTTATGTCATCACCTATCACTTATCGTCATAGACTCCTGTCATACTATGCCAAATTGGGTACCTACCGAAATAACGAAACAACCATGAGAGCACCAAGACAAAGGCGGCTGTTTCATGAACTACATGACAGGCATGCCATGACATTCATGTTATGACATATCATTTATGTTCGTCATGTACGCTTGTCCTAGTATGCCAATTTTGGTACATACCAAGTTAACGAAACGGCCATGAGAGCACAAAAACGTAGGTGGCTAGATAGATAGATAGATAGATAGATAGATAGATAGATAGATGCACACTGTCAAAGTAGCAAACGTTCGCCTAGAAATGCGTCGCATTTAAAATTAAGCCAGCTCCACGCTTGTGAAATCTGATGAAACAGTGGAGCTCTGCAAGCGTGGGTGTAAAGTATAGTGGGCATGACGCTTGCCTTCGGACCGTGAGTACGTGGGTTCAAATCCCCTCTCTCACCCTTTCTTTCTTTCTCTCTCTTTTCCTCCCTCTCTCGCTCTCATTGTCTCTTTCTCTCGCTAATAGCAAGTTGTGTTACAATCGTTGCTACAACGCAACCATATGCTTCCCATAAATATTGTACACGTTCTGCAAGCATGGGTGTATAGTGCAGTGGTTCTGACGCTCGCCTTCGCACCGGGGGTACCCGGGTTGGAATCCCGCCTTGCCACGGAAGTTGCTTGTGTTTTATTTATTTCTTTATTTTTCTCGCTCGTAGTATGTCTATTTCCTTCTGTCTCTGTACTTCCCATCCTCCTATGCTCTTCTTTCACTCTCTCCCAGCTCGGTGAGGCTGCGTACGACAACGAGACTTACCTATACTCACGGACAACTTTCTGTGGCAATGAAGGGAAACTATGGAGGCAAAGCGCGCACAAGTGAGAGGGCTTTTGAAAAGAGTCCCGCGTTTTAATCCACGTTGGTTTAGGCTGGCAAAGACAAAACATAAACAGCGTATTGGCAACAGTTAAATAAGATACCGGTTAGCGTGGTGATCTCGAAACCCGGAGGTTGGTGGTTCGATTCCGCAGCCCGACGAGCAATTTTTATTTTCGGGCGATTCGGATTTTTTCGTAGGCCAACACCGACGCCGATGCCATCATGAACAAATTTAAATTTCATGGAAAACAGAGTTACCCCATCTCTTTCTCATAGTTCGTTTTAATGCGGAGAATTACCTAGCCGACCTTACTTGTAGGAAGAACAGGCTTAGTCTACCACGTGACCGTCTGACGAGATTTTAGACATATAGACGAATATGTTGCTTAGAACTTACGTTGAATCAGGAAGACCTCTTCAAGATAATACCCAAGCGATCAATGACTGAAATGTGCTTGAAATGTAGTAAAGAAACTCTCTGACGTACAGGTATCCTAAATGATTCAATCAAGGGGACACACAACCCTATTTATTAGTATTTGAAATGATTATGCTACTAGGCGAGGTATGGGCGAAAATTTGTGAATTTTTCGCAAGAACACCTGTGAACTAGATACCTAAGTGGCAGCATACCTGGTTGGTTTTGTCGATTTTATAATAGCTAGTTAATGATCGTCCGTAGTCAAATTTGCGTTGTTGACTCAAATATTGCTGACAAAGTGATAGTTTACAGATATTATTAAATTCCATTTTCAGAGAAATGTTGTACAATTACGCACCCATCAGCGACCTATATTTCCTTCTCGAGTACGCTTCGACAAAAATCCGAACGAGCTTCACGGCAAAAGAGGAACCCAATTTCAAGCATCCAAGAGACTGGCACGGTTGTTACAAGTTGCTAAGAGAAAATACACCAGAGGTCATGGAGTACGTATACATAAACTCCACATCCAGTCTCGATGATCGGAAAGAGGTAAGAAAAACAAGTTTTTCAATATCTCTTGTGCGTACAAGAGAGCAACGACGACACTGCGCTATCGTGTACATGACTCAGCCAACGTATTTCACAAGTATTAAGTTGTCCAGGTGAACTCATTCCTGCCAGCAGCACAAAGAATGGTAATGACGTCAATATCTGCGAACTGCTTATCAATCAGCATAACCTCTCAGATTAGGCACCCTTAAAACGCGGAAGGCGCATTTTTAAAGTGATATCTTTACTAACCTTCTATTCTATTCTACTACTACTTCACTACTACTTTACTAACCTTCTATTCTATTCTACTAACCTTCAATTCTGTTCCTTTTCTTACAGCATTGCAGGACACTTGTTGGAGAACGCGCACCAGTTCAAGTATTTAGGGGTAACAATAACACGAAATTTGACATGGAACCAACATATAGATAACGTCTGCATGGCAGCCTATCAAAAGTTATACTTTCTGAGAAAAAAAAAACTCAAACATGCATCGCGTAATGTAAAACTTATTGCATACACTACCTTCATTACGACGATACTAGAATATTCAGCCGTTGTTTGGAGCCCCCATCAAGTGACGCTTAAAAGGAACTTAGAAAAGATACAGAGACTGGCGGCACGTTTTATTTGTTCGACGTACCGAAGGAAGGAATCGGTCACGCTGATGTTACAGCGTTGCAACTTGGATCTTCTTGAGGTACGTCAAGGAGGAGGAGGGAAAACATTATTTTCGTCAGATGCAGAGTTATTTAAATTACTGGGTTTCTTCTGCTAGGCGGCGTGAGGTGGCCGTAAGCCCTTGACTTTCGGCAACCTCCAAAGCCCAGTTGACGGTCCTCAGCTGGACCGCGGGATCCGAGCTGGACACCGCTACCTCCCAGTCTGAAGTGTTATTAAGCTCGAATTCCGCCCTAGGTTTCAGCCCGGGGCAGTCGCTCATTATATGTGTCAAGTCCGCTTTATAGGCGTCGCAGTTCTTGCGACGCCTATATATACTTGTAAGGGTCGGCAAATGAGCCAGTCTGCAACTGTCTCCAGGTCACCTGTTGCAGTTTATTCAGTGATTTATGCGGAGGGGGGTATTTTTGTCTACCTTCGCGGTAGTGCATAGTAATTTCATGGAATGTCACCATGCGATCCCTCGCTGAACCCAGGTCGAGGCCTTCCACCGCCCGGCTGACGAAACCTCGGGCATAATTGTGGGCAGCCTCATTTCCTGGGTGCGAGAAATGTGCTGGGATCCAGATGACTTGAATCTGGCGATCAGGCGGTGGATATTTGTTTAGAATTTGCATGGCCGGTTTGTGGATTTTTCCACTGGCAAAATTTCTAACTGCGGTTTTGGAATCGCTAAAAATGATTTCCGCGGTGGTGCCATTTATAGCCAGAGCTAGAGCTGCCTCTTCTGCATCCTCTGCATGCATGCAACAAATTGTTGCTGCGGAGTGGGCCTGACCTTGATTGTTGACTATGCCTATAGAGAAGGCATCTCGACTTGGGTACTCCGCAACGTCGACGTGGACTATATCCTGGAGACCCGAGTAGTGTTTATGTAGAGCTATAGCTCTTGCTCTCCTTCTGTCCTTGTGATGTTCAGGATGCATGTTTTTTGGTGTTGGGTCTATCCTTAAATTTCTGTGGTATATTAGGGCAAGTTTACATATTGAGGTGTGTGTGTGTGGATCCGTATCGGATCCCCAGGTCCTCCAGTATGTGTCTTCCTACTTTAGTTTTGGATAGCCTCTCCAGTTGGGCTAGCCTGTGTGCCTCGACCAGCTCCTCTAGGGTATTGTGAATTCCCAATTCAAGGAGCTTCTCATTAGCCGTGTATCTAGGGAGGTGAAGGGCTGATTTGTATGATTGTCTAATTAGGCAATCAATTTTCTTCTTTTCAGCGGGGTAGAGGTGCAGGTAAGGAAGGGAATATACTATGCGGCTCAGGACGAAGGCTTGGACAAGTTGCCTGAGATCCGCTTCCTTCATGCCTTTATGCTTGTTGCTACTCGTCTAATTAGCCTGTTTGTTTGGCTAACGCATCGTATGATTTTTCTCAGGGTGAATGCGTTCTTTCCGTTGTTTTGTACATGCATCCCCATAATTGTAAGGGTCTGCAGCTCTTGTACGTACGTGCCATCTACCATCACCTTGATGTCCGGGTGAGGTGTCTTTGCTCGTGGTTGAGCCCTCATAATCAGAAGTTCTGACTTTTGGGGGGAGCATGAGAGGCCTATTTGATTCGCATGATATGACACTTGATCTGCTCCTGCTTGTAGTGTTTCCTCGATCTCACTATCACTTCCGGTATTAACCCAGAGGGTGATATCGTCAGCGTATAGCGAGTGTCTCAAACCAGGGATTGTGCTAAGTGCGGTAGCTAGCGGTATACGAGATATGTTAAATAGTAAAGGGGATAGTACTGATCCCTGTGGAGTTCTTTTGCTGCCAAGTTGCAATATGGAAGATGCGACGGAGCCTAGCTGGAGTTCGGCAGTCCTGTCGGAGAGGAAGGCCTGGATATAGCTTCATGTCTTGTGTCCGACATTGAGTTTCTCCAATGCAAGCATGATTGCCTCATGCTTCATGTTGTCAAAGGCTTTTGTTAGATCTAGGGCTAAGACAGCTCTAGTTCTTTTCCTGTGAATAGGGTGTAAGACCTCTTCTGAAAGTCTTAGCATGATGTCTTGGGTTGATAGATTTCCTCTAAAGCCTATCATGGTGTGCGGGAAGTAATTATTGTCATCCATGTGGCTCTGTAGCCTGTTTAGAATTACGTGCACTTTGCCTAAACAGGAGGTGAGAGATATGGGCCTGAGGTTCTGCAAGTCAAGCTTCTTTCCCGGTTTCTGGATGAAGACTATCTTTGCATGCCTCCAGGATGAGGGGAGTTTCCCTTTTTCCCAACATTGTTGAAATATTTAGTAATTGCTTCGATCGAGGCATCATCTAAGTTTCTTAGTGATTCGCTTGTAACCCCGTCCGCGCATGGAGCCGAGGAGGTCCGAAGTAATTGAAGCGCTGCTCGCACTTCAGACTCTTGGATTTCCTCGTCCAGTTTGTGGTTCGGGGCTCCCAAGTTGCTCGGTAGAGAGACTTTGATGTGTCTAGGTATCTCTGTCTGAGTTGCTCGACGAGTTCTTTATCTGTGAGCGCATCGTTATGCACTAGTTTAATGATGTTTTTACTGTGCGCTATTTTGCTGGTCGCGGGATCCAGCAGGTGTCTGAGGAGGTGCCAAGTATCCTTGAGTGCAAGTTTGCCACTGATTTGGTCACAGACTTGGCCCCACTGTTGCCTGGCAAGCTGTTGTGCATAATGTTCTGTCTCTTTGGATAGCTTTGCAATTTTAATGCGCAGTGGTCAATTGAGTTTCTGCGTTTGCCACCTTCTCTGCAGACTGTCGTATGCCTCCCACATATGTAGCAGCCGACTGTCCACAGTTTTTGGTGCCTCTGAAGATGGGATTGATTTCGTTAATGTTTTAACATCATGGATAAGGTCTTTGACCCATTCATCTAGGTTACTTATCTCATTCCCTGCGGTTTGATCTCTGAGTTGTCTGAATTTGTCCCAGTCCGTAATTTGGACCGGTTTCCTGCCTCTACCTCTGAGGTTCTTGGCGGTTATAGTAGTTGCCACTATGTAGTGGTCGCTACCTAGGTTAGTCATAGTGTTTTGCCATGTCACTTGCCCTATATACTTTGTGAGCGTCAGGTCTGGAGATGTGTCAGCCTGTGTGCTCCTGCCAATTGTAGTAGGGGTGACTGGGTCTGTTTGTAGCGTAAGGCGCGCATCTTGGATGTAATTCCAGAGATGCGTGCCTTTCTTATTATTGGCTCTGTATCCCCAGACCATGTTTTGTGCATTAAAGTCCCCCACTATGACTAGTGGATTCTGTTTGGAAATTTTGAGTGTCCTATTTATTGCTTCGATAATGGTAGGGTGTCCTCCCTTAGGGTTGCTGTAAACATTAAGTATGAATAAGGCGGGTATGCCTACCTTTTGTGGAATTAGTTCTACTAGGAGACAGTCCAAGTCAGACACTTCTAGGTCATGTTCCATGGCCGTTAAATTTCTCTGGACTAAAGTGGCAATTTGGTATTTCTCTGAAATTTTGTTTTCGTAGCTTTTATAGTTCCGCAGTTTAACATTGCCAAGTGTTTCCTGCAAGGCAATAACGTCGGGGGCTTTTTTTAAGGTTTTGTATGTGGAACTGCACATTACTTCGTTTTTTTTCGAAGCTTCTGCAGTTCCATTGCCAGATTATTATGTCATTATGCAGTCCCGCCATGTTGAACTACATGGGGGGTTTCTGGACGCTGCCTGGCGCCTGAAGTAGTTGCACCCTGCTCATAGGTGGATGTGAAGCTAGCAAAAGCTGCTAATTTGTGCGGCAAATTGTGAGAAATTTTTCTCCAGCATGGATTTAATTTCCTCCATGGGGTCTTTTTCAGTCGTCAGAGGTCGCTTTTGTGCGGGGGGGGGGGGGGGTTGCGTTGTGGGGAGGATGATCGCGAAGAGCCTGCGGATGCAGCGGGTGTGTTAGCTATTTGTCTTTGGGGTGTGTTTGTGGTGGAGTGTTGAACTATAGAGCTATTAGTTTGCTCTCTCTCTGCTCTCAGTTTGTTATTTCCTCCTGCAATTGAGCGACTACGGAGGTTAGGTGCGCATTTTGTCTTTCTAGGTGTTGTATTCTTTCGTCTGCTTTAGACCGGGAGGTAGGCGGACCCCAGCTCACCTGTTTTGACCGGTCTTTGGAGACGCTTCTGGACAAGGGCGGGAAGGAGCTTGACCTGCTTCGACTTCTTGTTCCAGGTCCGCGTGTGGCTGAAGGGGACCGGCTTCTTGAGACGTGTCCATCATTCTTCTTGGGTGGTGCAGCTGAGGTAGCAGGTTTCCTTTGTTTTTCGTAGCGAAACTTGCATCTTCTGGTCCCGGTGACGTGATCTCCCTTGCAGACGATGCATTTCGGGGTGAAATCTGGGTTTTCTTTGTTCGGATGGCTTTGTCCGCATCGATAGCAGAGCTCTTGCTTCTCTTGCGGGCATACATCCACTCGATGTCCTGGTCTCCGGCAGTTGAAGCAAGCTTCAATTTTCGGCTTGAAGTAGTAGAATCTCACGACACCGCCGAAGAGATCAATGGTCTCCGGTACTCTTGTGGTGTTGACGAAGATGATCAGAACAGACTTAGTCTGTCCCAATCTTCTAGCTCCAGCGATTTCGAAGTTCTTGCCTTTGTTACACTGTTGTAGGTCCCGCAACATTTCGTGGTTGCTGTGGCCTGAGTATATGTTATAGCAAATACCCCGTACAGACTCGTCGGGGGGTGCAATGTAGGCATTCAATTCGAAGGTTTCGTTCTCGAGTTGGATGTTCTTGATAGCAATGTATTGCTGCGCTCTCCGTTCTGACGGAGTTGCGACGGTGTAGAAGTTATTCGTAGGGTTAACACGGGCCTGGTCGTCTCTCCTCGCATCCGCGACGTTAACTTTGCACCGCAGATAGTGGCCTGAAGGAGTTCGATGACGGTAAATTTCTTCAAATTCATTTCGCCTTTCAGCCTGAACACAATTTTGAAGAAGTCGGTAGGTAATCACGCCAAAGGACTCTGCTTGAGAATCATGTGGGTCCGCACAGCGGGCTTCTTAGTCGGCGGCGCTGGCTTAGTGTTCGATGTCGACGTGGTCGGTGAGGAAAGTGACAAAGACTCACTTTTTCTGCGGCGGTTGGACATCTTATGCGCTTGAATGGCAGAGATCCATTGACTGGTGTCGTCATACTCTTCCACTGGGATATCCATCCCGTCTGTGGCGTATTCACGTGGCATACCAGTCCTCAGCGGCCGTAGTCATGCTAGGCCTTCTCGGGCGTGGTCGGTAGAAAAGGCCCAAAAATGGGCCAATAAGTCCCCTCCGCACCATAAATTGGTAGCGGTGCGGGTCCTTAGGTACTCACGAACACTTTGAAAGTGGTTTTGAGCTCTTATGTATCCGAAGGCAGCGCACAGAGAGCAAAAACGACGAAGCTCATGAGAGGCACGTCCGAACGCTATGCACGTCGTCTTCTTCCTTTTCTGAGGTACGTCGAAAGAAATTAGGTCGATGGTACTTTATCAAATAATGCAGGATCAAGGTAAGATTGATAAACTCAAATATCTACATGCTCCAGGCAAAAGAAACCCCCGAACTAACCACGACTATGTCATAAAGCCCTACCAAACTAACAGTGATACATTTCGATACTCATTTTTCAAGGATGCGATAGAAATGTGGAATCACTTGCCAAACGCTATTGTTAGCCTAAAAGATGTCACCGACTTTGAAAATCCTGCTGAGGCGTATTTACGGAGTTAATAATTTAGTTTGAAGTGCCAAGTGATATGCGTGACTTGATGTTCATTGTACGTATTTTGATAAATCACATAAGTGTGCTGAACAGTATTCAAGTGAACATCTTATTCACCTGTGAATTTACAAGTGTTAAGAAACTTTGCGTACACTGTCATTGTCCATATTTCATGTATGTAATTGTATTGTCCTCTCTGTTATGACCCTCTATGAGGGTTGACAGTATTAATAAATAAAAAGAAAACCTAGTTGAGCCGAGTTGAGCCGTCGCCAGCAATTTGACCTTCATTTGACCGCAGCGGCTCCGTAGGCTTGGCAACGCATCACGCCAGCGTCTAACTGGCGTCTAACCACCCCGCGGATATCGCCCGGTGAGCTGCTTCACTGGAGAGGGCCCGGAATGCCAAGCGCGCGAAGCTAGCGTCGGGGACAGAGAAAGAGTTAGCCGTTCGGCTCGCAAAACGCTTGGACTTGGCGGCTTATAATTATGCATGGCCTAACGATGAGTGTATACTTAAGTATAATAATTACAGCTAAATAAGAGGCTAAACAAGTGAAACCAAGACTTAAGCAGGCTAAACCAAGCTTTCGCTTTGCATATCCAGGGTTAGCTGAGCCACGGCCGCTGGATAAAAAAGGTGCGGCCTGCCGCGTCGGTCACGCTGCAATGGGAGCGAACGTGACGGCCGTAGTTGCATTGTCGGCCGCTTGGCTGGGCCGAACGGCGCTAGTAATCGGTGATTAAACGCGCCGGCTTGCACGCGCGACGGCGTTCCAAGCGCGTTCCAGACGCATTTGCTATGCCGATGCCAGACAAGAGCCCCCGACGTGTGGCGCCGCGGCGGATAACACCGTTTTCCATGCACGCGGCAGGCCGCACCTTTTATTGCGATAGCAATTATATGGACACTCAAAAGCAGATTTCTGCCGTCGGCGTCGCCGTCGCCGTGAGGTTCCGTATGACGTCAATGGAGATGAAATCGTCGCCGCGCGCCGAACGCTGCATGTGCGAGTGAAAGGGCGCGAGGGGCGCGCGCTTTCGCGGGGAGTGAACGCACGGCGGAGAACAAACGCGCGTTCTGCGCCGTGCTCGCTTAAGGGCTGCAGAAGTAAGCGTCTCTTTCCTCCTTTACAATCACCATATATGTAGAGCAAACGCGCCTTCTTCCGACGCGCGAGAGGCCGTGGGGGAGGGGGGGGGGAGGGGGAGGGAAGGGAGGGGACGTTTAGCTGCGGCACCAAGTGCCTATTTATATCAGAGGCTCCGGCAATAGTCACCAACGCCGCACGCATTTTGAGCGAACGCGGGCAAAGCGCCGACGGCGTCGACAATAGTTCTGCGTGTTGCCGGTGCTGCTGCATGTCCAAGTTTATACAGCTGATAAAGCTAATATAATTACTCCGTATAGCTCTCTACAAATTTGCTATCGCAATTGATGCTTCACCTTTCAGGTGAAACTGCGACAACTTTTTTTTTTTATCCAGCGGCCGTGGCTGAGCTAAGTCGCAGCCATTTTTTATTCTTTTACTTTTTATTGCACGAAGGTGTTGATAGCAATTGTGTTTCAATAGTAGTGGATCGACAATAATTGATGAGGGTATAAATTTTACGGCGTCTTTCAGCGACCACAGCTTCATATCAATACAGGCGATTCGAGAGCAAATGCTAATTTGAGCGGGCTAAGCTTAATAGAAGCGGCCGGAATATGGAGCAACCTGGACCTTCGGCAGCACTATTAATGAAGACCAGGATAGGATAGGAATAAACTTTATTTCTCCAACGATTATTGCTGTTGGTGCCAGGGGCTATGCTGCCAGGGGTCCATCGCAGGAGGAAAATCTTCCCAGGTCCGCAGCAATTGCCCTGGCCCGCTGGACGACCCACACCTGGTCTTTGGGTGCCTCGCTGAGGAGGGCGGCTTGCCATCTCTTAGCGAGGCACCCCGCTTCAGAGAGTCCGGCTGTTGTCTTCCCCCTTCCTCTTGGTGCTTCTTCCTTATAGCGTTGGCATTCCGAAAGCACATGGGCCATATCGGCCCATTCGTGCTCACGCGACGGGCAGCCGGGCGATGGGTGCAGCGCGGGCCACATGCAGTGCAAGTGGTAGGGGTTGGTGTAAGTACCCGTCTGCAACCGCCTCATGTCGACCGCCTGGAACCTGTCCAGCCATCCGTGGGGTTGTGTATATTTCTTCCGTTCCTTCCTGTAGTTGCCAAGCACCTCTCGGTACGTGGCCCGAAACTCCTCGACATCGCGGTCGGTGTCCCCGTGGTCCCCAGCTCCGTCCGCCGCGATTACGGTAGTGTTGGCAGCGATAGTGGCGGCACCGGGCGCGGTGGTTACCGCCACTCCTCCACTGGGGTCGCGCACAACAACGGCAAATCGTGTGAATGAGCCCTCTTCGTGACCGCGTCGCGGCGTGTAAGCTGCCTGACGACGAGGTGGGCGCGCTCGTTGCGTTCGGTGTGTCTTCGGTGTGTCGGTGTGTCTTCGGCCATTGGCATTGTGGTTGTTGTTGTCGTGGCTGTTGTTGTTACTGCCATGCTCCCCGACATGCGCGGGGAACCACTTGAGGGATTTGTTTGTAATTCTGCCGGACCCGAAGTTCCCGGCCTTGGCGTTGAGCATGCGAGCCACATCCGCGGACACGAAACCTTCGGTGTAGTTCCGAATCGCTGATTTGGTGTCGCTGATGATCAGGGTATCCTCCGTACCTACGTGGAGTACCGCGAAGACTATGGCCATCTCCTCCGCTGCTTCGGCCGACGGCAGCATCGCGGATGCCGTAACTGAGATCCTTCCCTTCCTATCTACCACCGCCATTAAGAAGGCGGGCGCCGCCGCCGTCGGCCAGCCTTTTTCATGTTGTCGCTGTTGCTTCTGTCGTTTTCGTCGTGGTAGTAGTAGTGGTGGTGATTTTGGTAACTCCGGTACGTCTCCCACATTCCGCTGTAGCGCCGGTGCTGGCGGTCGTCCCCCGTCGTCATCATTGTCACCTGCGGGCCGCGTGTACCTGGCTGCATCGACGCAGACTACGCCTTCTCGTCTTTCGTGCTCATCGAGGATTGCTACCGCCATGAGTTTACGTCTTTGCTCGTCATGCACCGCGTGCATGTTCTTGGGCATGTTTTCTGTCTGTATAGCGTCCCTGACTTCCGGTAGCAGTGTTTCCTTCAGTCCCCGCGCGTCGTGATATCGAATACCGAGCAGGTCGAGAATGCGTCTTCCCGTTCTGGTGCCCGACAGCCTCTCCAGCTGCACAATTCTGTGTGCCTCGGCGATCTCCTCGAGCGTGTTGTGCACGCCCGGCTCGAGGAGCCTGTGGGTGGCCGTGTACTGGGGTACACCCAGGGCGGTCTTGAACGCTCTGCGGATCGCCACTTTCAGCTTGTCCGTTTTGCTCCTGTTCTCGGTGTACGCGGCGACGTACGCTATGTGGCTCAGCGCGTACGCCTGTATCAGCCTTGTCACGTTGTGTTCCTTCATTCCTTTCATCTTGTTTGCTACCCGCCGCACGAGGTGCGTGGCGGCGGCCACTTTCTTATGAAGTCGGGCAACCCGCTCGCGGTTGGCACCATTCTCTTTCAACCACAGGCCGAGCACTCGCAACTTGGGCACCGTCGGTATGCGGGTTCCATCCCTCGTCGTGACGCGGACGTCCGAGCGACAGGCGTCTAGCACGGCCTGCGCGAGGGGTCCTTTCGTGCGCGGTCTGTGGAGCAGGATATCCGACTTGTCGGCTGAACAGACGAGTCTCGTGTATTCGAGGTGCCGCTCCACCTCCCGGACGGCCCACGGCAGCCAGTTTTGCATTTCGCCTAAGCTCGTGTTCTCCGTGGTCCACACCATCACGTCATCTGCGCTGATCGTGTGATTGATGTCCTCTATCGCGTTGAGATGCCCCGGCAGGCCGATCATGCTGAGGTTGAAAAGCATGGGGGAGAGTACGGAGCCCTGCGGCGTACTCGCACCCCCCATTCGGACCGTTCGCGGCGGGGCCCCGTCGATCTTGACCGTTGCCTCGCGCCCATTCAGGAAGCTGCTGACAAATCGGTGGAACCTGGCCCCGAGATGGAGTCGGCTGAGCTTGTCCAGTATGGCCATGTGCTTCACAGTGTCAAAGGCGCTCTTCAGGTCTAGCCCGAGCAGGGCGCGCATGTGCGTGCTCGGAGCCTGCTTGGATCGTGCTTGGAGCACGTGCGAGGAGCGTTATCACCCTGTTGAGGTAGGCTTGCTCCATCACTTTCGCGACGCAGGACGTGAGGGAGATCGACCTCAAGTTTCGGACCTCTAGCGGTTTGCCCGGCTTTGGTATGAGTATAACATCCACGGTCTTTCACTCTTGCTGAATTCGGCCCTCCTTACAGCACGCGTTGATGTACTCGCAGAACTTCTCGATGGCGTCGTCGTTCAAGGCCCCCTTGCACACAACTCTTTATGTCCAGTCTAAATCTCGTCTTCAGAGAGATTTCAGTGATTAGGGGGTCTTAATCTTCCCTAGGCGATAAGTCGCCTGCACGAAACCGTAATCCAGCCGGCTAGATTTGGACCAGCTTGGGAAGTAAGCCGGGAACATAGTCTCTCTGTATGCAGGCTTGGTTTCAATCTTTATCGCGCTGCGTCAACATGGCTGCCGCGCGGCTGGTTCGACCCGAACTGATTGCCGAGCTCCTGATGCGCCGCGAACGTGTGTACCGGAATCGCAAGAACATCTTCGAAGTGTTCGACGAAGACGAGCTTCAGAGGCGATTCTAGTTTGGCAGCGCGGGCATCGCGTGCCTCGCCGAGCTCCTGCATGAAGAGAGAGAGAAATAACTTTATTAATGAAAAATAGGGTTAAGGGGGCCGGAGTGTGGGTCCTTAGTCCAGGACTCCAGTGGCCACCGCCACGCGCCGTGCCTGGTCGAGGAGGCTTAATTGAGTCTCCAGGTCAGTCCGGGCGAGGATGGCTGCCCAAGGCTCCCTAAAGGAATTTTGTGCTAAACGGGGTGAATTTGAATTTTGGGGTCGTGATTGGCACTCCCATGTCACATGGGGCAAGGATGGCCTCCCCCCACACCAGGGGCATTTACTGGCATATCTGGTTGGCCAGATGGCATGCCATCGCCCCAGATGTGGGTAGGTGTTTGTCTGGATTTTTCTGTATAGCCGAACCTCCTCCACTGGTAATTGCGGGTTTGGCGCGGCGAGTTCTTGGCGAGAACGACGTTGATGTTCTAAGACATCGCATGATAGTATTTGATTGTTATTTCCGATTGGGGTGTCATTCCTTGCTCGGATTGAAGTCTCGCGAGCAAGAGCGTCTGCCCCTGTGTTACCAGTGACACCAACATGCCCCGGACACCATACAATGTGATGTTCTTGTCTTAGTCGATCGCCCAAGATGTTAGGGGGATCCTAGGGATTCTTCCGTGGAGGAAGAGTCGGCAGGCCGCCTGGGAGTCCGTAAGGACGTAGGCGGGTCTGTCTACTCCCTCCCGTGTCTTTATTGCCAGGGCCACTGCAGCCGCCTCCGCTGTGCTGATGCAGGCTGCGCGGACTGAAGCTGTTGTTATGGTTCTTGGAATACCGGAGGGTCCCGAAGCAGCCACGATAACGTGTCCCTTAATGTTCCGTGCTGCGTCTGTGTATATTGTGTCGGGGTTATTGCCGAATCGTTTTTCTAATTGTTTGGCTCGGGCAATACGCCTGCCTGAATTATATTTTGGGTTCATTTTTTGGGGGACGCGGGAGATCTTTAGTTTTTCTCGCATCTCCCTCGATATGTCCACTAGTTTGCTGCTGCAGTATTGTGGGTTGATCGGGTATCCCAGCTCTTCACGGACCCTCCTGCCCGCCTGTGACATATTAAGGCGTTCTCGTTGTGTGACCATTGTCATTGCTTTGAGTTCTTCAAATGTGTTGTACACCCCAAGAGCCTCGAGTCTCTCCGTGGATGTCCCCAGTGGTAGACCCAGGGCGGCCTTATACGCCGTGCGTATTAGGATGTCTGCCTGCTCTGTCTCTTTACGGTTAAGCTCGTGATACGGGAGGCTGTAGGTAATTCTGCTTATTGCAAAAGCTTGAACTAGTCTTAATGCGTCTGATTCGCTTAGTCCTCTCCAATTCCGCTTAATTCTTCCTATCATTCGCGTGATTTGTTTTACTGAATTCTTTAGTGTGTTTAGGGTATGGTCTGCTCTAGTATTGTGTTGTATCCACAGCCCTAAAATCCTCACTTTTTGGGATTCTTTAAGTGTCGAGTCTCCAAGCTTCAGTTCAGCTTTTTCAGTTTTGTTGTAATATTTTCGGTGCACCGTAATGCATTCTGATTTTTCAGGAGCACATTTCATTCCGTTCTCAGTGGCGAAATCGTTCACTATGTTTATGGCGTTTTGAAGAGCTTGTTCTTTTGTTCCGATTGAGCCTTTTGTCGCCCAAAGAGTAATGTCATCCGCATAAAGGGCAAAATGCAGATTTGGACACTTTTCCAGCCTATGGGTAGATTATTCATCCCCAAGTTGAACAGTAGGGCTGAGAGGATGGCTCCTTGTGGTGTGCCCCTATTTGGCATATTGAAAGCGCCGGATCGGGTTTCTTTTATGCCGATACTAGCAGTTCTATTCCCCAAGAAAGATTTGACATAATTGTAAGTCTTTTCACCGCACCTGGTTTTCTCAAGTTCTTTCAATATTAGTTCGTGCGCGATGGTATCGAATGCGCTTTTGAGGTCTAAGGCCGCTACTAAATGTTCACTACCTGTTGGAAAGTGGCTCAGTACCTCTTCCTTCAGTCTTAGGAATACATCTTGTGTCGATAAGTGCGGCCTCAAGCCATACATATAGTTTGACAAGAGGTTATTGTCTTCTGTATAGTTTCTAAGTCTTGTGTGGATGACTCGCTCAAAAAGTTTTCCCAGGCAAGACGTGAGTGAGATGGGCCTGAGGTTTTGTATGTTACGAGCCTTGCCAGGTTTAGGTATCAAAATTATTTCTGCCTCTTTCCACTGCTCTGGAATTTTCCCGGTTGGCCATACCTCTCTTTTAAAGTATTCAGTTGGTTTCTTAATTTGTTCATGATTTATGTTCCGTAGCATTGCATTAGTTAACCGATCCTTTCCAGGCGCTGTATTTTTCTTAGCTGCCTGGGTTGCTGCGAAAAGCTATGCTTCCGTTATAGGGGCGTCCAAAATTTCGTTCGGGGGCCCATCGTATGCTTTCGAGTATGACTGTGTAATTGGTTCCCCTATGTATCTTTCTTTCAGTTTGGCTATGAGTTCGCCTTCTGTGCCCTGGAATTCTCCCACTATGGTTGCAAGGGCACGTGACGATTCTGATTTTGTTGCTGCTGGGTCTAACATACTTCTAAGTATGTTCCAGGTTTCGATGTTTTCCTCCAATACCCGTGATCTATTGGCCATGTGGGGTCGATAATTCATTATCGGAGGAGTCGGAGACTACTACATTTTTCGTTTTTCGCGGTTGTGGAGTCCCGGGGTTATCGCCGGCTCTTTTCCTTTTCATTTGCCGTAGATTGTTGATGGATTCGTCCACGTAAGTTTTAAGATTTTGAAATTCATTAAACATCTGTTGTTGGAAGTTTTGTACTCCCTGCAGCTGTTCAACTAATTGTTGCAACATTTGCTCTGTTGAATTTGTTCTAGGCTCTGCTGTGTTACTCTCCGCGCCACCCGTTGTGGAAGAGTTCGCGATTGCTGTTTTGCCTAATAGTTGTTTAAGAGACGCGATCTCCTTTTTGAGCTCAGACAAGCTCTCTTTGAATGCGCCGTTTTCCGCTATCACTGTTTGGTATGCTATATTGGATGTTATGGGAGCCTGCGGTTTTGCCACCTCCGCCCAACTCACCCTGGTACCCTTGTCCTCCTCTCCCTGCCCGGGCGTGTGTCTCCCTGCGGCACCGGCCTTCTCGATCCTGGGAATGTGGTTTAGGTAAGGGAAAAGAGTTTGTTCGGATGCACTGATGCTTGGTCTTGATTTTGAGTTGGGTCTTGATTTGGGTTGATTCTTATAGTCCATGTGAGGTCTTTGTCTTGATCTCGATCTGGAACTTGATCTGGATTGGTGTCCCTCCGGCGATGGAGATCTTGTTCGTGAGGTTCTGCCTGGTAGCCTTGGCCACATGTTGTCCTCCGATTCGGTGTCGTTCGTCACGAACCATCTATGTTTTCGCGAGGTTTTTGAGTGCCCTTGTTTTTGTTTGTTTGCGATTGGTTTCGTTGGTTTTAGTCGTTTAGCGCATTCTTTTGCTCCTGTTAGATGGTCTCCTCCGCATGATGCGCATTTTGGGGCTCAGTCATGGTTGGGGTCGGGCTCTTGTATCCCGCATCTGTGGCATACAGGAAGGCTGGGGTGCGGGCAGACGTCGGTCCTATGCCCTATTTGGCAACGCATTTTACATGTTTGGATTGTATTTTTGTAAGGGAAGCAGGTCAACTCACCCCCCTTATAATGCACTTGCCTGGGAAGAATATTGCCATAAAATGTAATAACGGCTGTCTTTGATTCCCCGAGCATTCTTGCATAGATGATTTCTACATCTTGAGTTCTTATTCGTAAGTTGTTTTTCAGCTCCACGGGGTCCGTCTTTGGTTGCAGTCTGTGTATAACACCTTTGAGCGTTCCTTCTCCGGTTGCAACGTAAGCGTTTATATCGTGCACCTTGCCGGTAAGGCTGATCGAAGTTAGTTTTCTGACCTTTTCCGCCATTTCTTGTTCCGGTGTCCATACTATAAAGGTATTAGATCCTGGCTTTCGGTGTAAGAGAAATTTTTCACCACTGACCTGGCCTCCGCTCGCTTTGGTAACGGCTTCGGCTAGTTGGGGGCTGGTGAAATCCCTTATGGCGAGTCCTTTGTGTGGTCTGACAATCACTTTAAAATCTTCTTTGGGTAGCGGCAGCAGCTTCTTGTAGATAGGTGTCTGCTTAGTGAAGGGACTGGTTCCTGCGGTCTGATACGCTGCTCGCAGCTCTCCGCTGACCCGACCCAATCCCTTTGTTTGATTCTTCTTCTGTTTAGCTTGCTCTTTCCTTTGGCGAAGTGTTAATACAGTCTGCCAGTCTCCGTCTTCTTGTGTTTTGTTCGGTTCTCTGCCATTCGATGCAGTCGAAGGACCCGCGGTCACCAAAATGCCCGCACTGGGATCCTCTTCTTCTTGATAATCCAGAGTCCGCTCAGAGTCCGTTTTGGGCTCAGGTGCTATCGATGATGTTGTTTTCAACGTCGTCGTTGTATTTGCAGCGTCGCTCGAGCCCCGCACGTATCGACATCGCGACACACGGCACGTGCGCCGCCGGTGCCGGCGTTCCAGTCTCAGCTGCCTGCCCGTTGTGGTCAGAACAGTTCGAGTTCAATTTCACAGTAAATATTGGGTGAACACTCACAAGTCTTGTGTCTCCTGGTTCCTTGGAAGTTGACGAATCAGGTCGTGTCCGTAGCTTCCATGTTTGGTCCCAGAAAACGGCTTCCACAAGCGTTTTTGTCAGAGCACAATCACACTCCGTCAGCGTTCGTCGGAGCACGCGCTAGCTCCTCCCTGCGTGAAGAATTTGAACATTTGACCCGCCGGAGCCACGCCCTGAACATTGAGCAACAATTGGTGCTCAAGTTCTTCGCCACCGGTGATTTTTTGTCCACGGCCGGCAATGCCATCAACGTGCACGAATCAAGGGCCAGCCGCACCGTTCGGCGAGTCAATTAATTATAGCCTGTCATTAGTATACACAATGCGCCATGTTTTGTCTGTGTGGTATGCTTGCTGTTTGTATGACGAACATAAATGATAAGTTATGACATGAATATCATAATATGTGTTTCATGTAGGTCATTAAACAGCGCCTACTTATTGGTGCACTCCTGGTGGTTTTGTTACCTTGGCATATACCAAAATTGACATAGTATGACAAGAGTGTATGCAGAACATAAATGATAGGTCATGACATGAATATCATATTTGTTTCATGTAGATCATTAAACAGCGCCTACGTATTGGTGCACTCCTGGTGGTTTTGTTACCTTGGCATATACCAAATTTGACATAGCATGACAAGAGTAGGCCGAACATAAATGATAGGTCATGACATAGCCAGGGTGTGCACCCTTACGTTTTTCCCCGTGCATTCGTAAGGGGGACCGCACCTAACATATCCCGGGAGAGGGGCCTGGTCAAAAGGTTCTTGCAAGGCAATCACGACAAGAACTTTGTTATTAGAAAGCATTATTATGTATTGCACCATGGTTGCTTTCTTGTTTTTGAAGCCGCTGCAGTTCGGTTGAACATGCGGGACACAGCTGTCCGTGCGTCCCTCCTGACCCGGTGCGAGTGGGGTTGGCGCTGTTGCGCTGGTGAGGATGGCCAGTACGTTAACCGCTTGGGGTGACGATACACCGGCCCTTCCGGGCCGATGGTGGTGATGTTGATGAAGCTGCACCGTCACGCGTTCCAGATCTTCGATTCGCTTATTCAAGGCTGCGACTTTGGTGTTGACCGCTGCGTACGGCGCGTTCCGTCCCCTGTCGGATTCGTTCAGCCTTGTCAGCAGCATATCAAACATTTGCTCCGTCTTGTCCGTGAGTTTGTTCACCATCTCTTCGATCACGTCTATCTTTCTGGCTCCTCACCTGGGTCTCTTCGGTGCTTGTGCGTGGTCCACTGGGTCTTCCGTAGGTGGCGCATCGCTCGTGCCCTTGCGCTTGGAGCCAGCCATCGCAGGCGCTTCTTCTTCGCCGCAACACTGTCCGTGTCGCCTACTTCGCCTCCTGTCGCGGTCGCATCGCCTCGCTCAGCGGCCTCGCGAGAGGTGGAGGAGGAGGGATCCCTCCGGAGGATCCTCTCATTCTCTTCAAGATTTCGTTTAGCGTCTGCTGTAGCCCATCGATTTTCCTCGCTGATTTTTCGTTCTGCTTTCTGGCCCTGCCCAGCTCTTCTCGAAGTTCCTTATTCTCTCACTCCATTTTCTCTATCCTCGCCGCCAAGAGGGGATCGGGGGCTCCCCTCGGGCTGCGAGAGAGGGGGTGCGCTCTACATAGTATTCATTTCGTCATTTCATTTCATTTATTGTTTCCGACACAATAGAGGTCAGGGGAAGGTATGGATAAAGGCAGAAAAAAACTGCCTGACAATGGCCCTAGCACCCTGGCACAGTTCAACAGTGGCGTCAACATTCTATAAGAATTTGCACAATAGATAGACAATGCATTGTACGGGAAAAGGCTTGGTACAGCAAAAATAGCGACAGTTAGTAAAACTTTCCTAAACGAGACGTCGACATACATTCCTTCGCAATAATTAGAACTTCCGGGTTTCTACTCTTATTTTAAAAAAAGTAGGTATTAGGTATTTCAGTTTAGTTCCATATTTGGTTCTAAAGAGTGGAACTTGAAAGTGACTATATCTTATTTTGTATTGCCAGCTATTAGGTAAGTATGTATCTACAAATGCATTCTCGTTGTTCTGTATTTCACGTTTTATATATGTAGCTTGCTTGAGGTTGTGTAGCTCATCGACCTTAAGTATTTCAATTTTTAAGAAGAACTCTGCTGTGTGACCGAGCCATCCAAGCTTTTCTATGTGGCGAACAGCTTGTTTTTGAAGGACTGTTAGCCTACCTAAGTTTCTTTTGCTCGTGCGCACCAGATCAATAAGGAGTAGTATAGAGGAGAATGCATGAGTGAATAATACCACTCACGTTTTAATCAAGTCGGAACCAGGTGCCGGATTTTAGAGAACATGTAGTTAGACCTGGAAATGCTACAATGTAATTTATTTACATGAGGAGCCCAATTAAAGTTTCTTCGAAAAGTACTCCTAGAAATTTAAATAAAGATACGTTTCATCGCAGAGGTATCAAAAAAATATAAATATCAGTGATATCAGGTTTGTTCTTGGTTACAACCAAATTACCAACTCTTGTAACCAATTATTTGCCTGTGTTTCTAATTCAGCTAAATTACGATCAAAAAAGAATAGACATCAGTATAGAGGATCATTTTCAGTGTAAACGGTATATTAGCAATATCATTGATACAAATATTAAAAAATAGGGGACCAGAATGGACTCGTGTGGTACACCGTACTTTATTTCCTTCAACTCTGAACAAACACTGTGATGGTTTACAAACTGAAATCTACCTGAAAAATATTTATGAATGACATTTAAAGCAACACCACTTTTCTCCATATACATGAAGAAACAGAATCTGATTCCTAATTGAATCAAAATGTTTTCTGAAGTCAAGATAAACTTCTACAGTGTATAGCTTATTTTCAAGTATTACTTCTTTAATGTTCAGTAGTGTCTCTTCTGTTGACATATTATTGCGAAAAACCATACTACTGTTCGACAAGGGCCTGCTTTTGATCCAGAAATTTGGTGATCCTTATCTTCGAAGTTAGTTTTGACACTTTTGAAAAAGATGGTAGCACAAATATTGGATTATAATTATTTCGATCGTTTAATGATCCGCCTTTATGTATAACTACTACTCTGGCTATTTTCATACTAGCTGGAAAAATCCCGGTAACCAGCGCGCTGTTGCATATATGACATAGCACGGTGCACAAAATATCAGCAACGCGAATGATTGGTTCCGCTTTGATTTCGTCATATTCGGGTGCACTGTCTCTTTTAAGAGACCTAATTAAATGAAAGATTTCAACTTCACTGCATGGGGAAAGAAACAAAGAGTTGGTATTGTCTAATCAAACATAACCATTAAGATATTTTGTGGAATTATACGTGGGAATATTATTTGTAACGCCAGCTTGCGAAAATTAATGATTAGCTTTCGTTGCTAGCGAAAAGTCAGTGTATTCTACATTGTCTAATATAAGTGTCTAGGGATCAAACAGTTTGGTGACCAAATTTCTGTTCATATTTTTTAGGTTCGTTTCATGTAGACGCAAACATATCGTTATAGTATTCAGCGCGAGCTTTTCGAAGGTCCGAGTTAAGCATATTCCTCAGTTTTTCATATTCCCGGACTGTCGTTTCGTTTTTGAAACGAGTAAAAGTATCAAATAATATATCTCTCGTTTGAATTCTCTTGTATAACTCACGGGTAACCCATGGTTTTCTCGATTTCTTGTGTCCTTTCACCTGAGGTGGTGGAAAGGCAATGTCGTAAGAACACCTAATTTTGTGCAAAAATGTATCGTAGGATACATTTGGATCACTTTCATTACATATATCCGCCCAATCTATACTGTCGACCATAGCCCGAAAAAAATCTAATGCCTCACTATTAAAATTTCTACGCAAGAAAGGGTTTCTTCAAGAAGAAAAGTTTCTTCTTTTTCGGCGTGGTATGAAAACAAAAATTGGCAGATGATCACTAATGCCTAAAGTAGGATTCCTGAGAACACGTCTGCGACGTCGTGGTTGGTAATACACCAGTCAATTAAACTTTCCGTGTTCGCCGTTAATCTGGTTGGTGATTTAAGAGTGTTAACACAATTAAATGATTCCATGACATCTATAAAACGTTGCGTTTGAGGATTGTCGAATATTAAGCTTATATTAAAGTCACCAATCAGAACAATCGACAGACCTAATAAGGTCACGTATTGAAAAACCTTGCTTGAAGGACGATAAGCTGTTGCTATCAGAGTACATCAATCAACTCATAATGGTCATTAACAACAGATAACGTGAAAGAGCAGAGTAGTTTAGGTTATTTTTAATATAAAGTGAACAACCGCCACCTCGACGATATTTTCTGTAAACACTTTCGCATACGTAACCATCAAGAAAATCGACATCGGTGACCAACGAAAACCACGTCTCGGTAAAATCAAGAATGTCAAACTTGTGATATAATGCATGCACAGCTGTTTCTAATTCAATGCGGATACGCTCAAGCTTCTGCTATTTACATGAAAAATAGAGAAACGATCATTAGGTTTATAAAAACAAGACTGCGAAGCAGAATTGAAAGCACAACTGTTATGATACCTTATGTTAGATGATTCCGCCATCAATGAAAAAAAGCATACTAAAGTAGAAAGAAGACACGTTTCAAATGAATCACGAGCTCACTGAATCTTATTTAAATCGGCTTCGCATTCGATGCGGATCGCTCGCTCGCCAGAGTTGCCTTGCGCACAAACAACTTTCCTTCTTTGTGCCAAACATACTGATACTGTTTTTCTTGTGCTCTTGCCCTCATCAAGCATAAAAGCTTCTTATTTTCTGCTGTCAGATTGTCAAGGAGGTAGACATCAGATTTAGAAGACTTCAAGTAGACCTTCTTCCCCATCCATTCGTCCCGTGTGGCACGTGACACAAAGCGAACGAGCAGCGCTGGTTATTTTGCCTGGCTTAGCCTATGCAAGCCGTCCATTTCTTTCGTGTGATTACAGCAAGGTTCAACTGAATGGCTAGGTTATTCGCTTATCGAGTCGGTCTTCGTTTTTACTTTGCGGCAGACCATGAATTTCTAAACTTTGGTGCCGACTAATTGCTCCAAGTAGTTAACCTCTTGTCGCAGTTTCTGAATTTCAGTGTGATAGCCTGCTTGAGCTTTTCCCATTCTTTTATTTAGAGCAGCTATTTCAGATGACTGACAAGCACTGACAAGTGTTGAAGTGATTGTTGCATGTTTTTTACTGTTTCTTTTAGCAACATTAGTTGGTCCATCTTTATTTTTATAGCGGGTATTTTTGACAACTTGGCATTGATTTCTGCCAATATTTTTCCGATGTCGGATGTCAGCTCTGGCCTCAGATTTCTTATTCCGGTGTTCTCGCGGACAGCCAACTAACACATGCTTGTCATGTCCATGTGTTTTTTGTCATCTCTCGTGGCTTGATCTAAATGCTGTTTCGTCAACCCTGAGCAACTGCCAACGTGATAACCATAGCTACATTCTGAGCATATTAGGCAAGTGCCGGAATCGGGAAGAGTCTCTTTGTACACTAAACACTAGTTAGTTGCAGCCATTTTCAATTTACACTTTTAGGGTACAGCACTTTTAGGCACGTTACACTTCTATAGTAAATTACAAATGCCGTGGTGGTGGCAGTGGGCGGAACAATAGCAAAAAAAGGAAATATGGCAGGTTAATCACCAACCTGCAATACTTGAAAAAGTCACTCACTTGTGCGACCACCCGCCGCCACCACTACTGAACAAATTCAACGGTATCTGATCAGCCCGTTTCCTTTACACCGCTCGATGACGTCACGAGGTGCGCGAGGCCCACGTAGCGTCAGTTGTTTGCGGCGCTGTAGAAATTGAGGCGTGAATTCAGTGATTTGTGTTGCCTCCAATCGCGGATGAAATTGCAACGGTTCCAGGTCAGTCTGTTTCTTTTTTGACAGCTCGGGGTCGGTACGTGGTATGGAGGCCTAGGAGTATCCTGCCATGTTTAAAGAAGTCACTCACTCGTGCGACCACCCGTCGCCACCACCCCTGAACAAATGCAACGGTATCTGATCAACCCATTTCTTTTACACCGCTCGATGACGTCACGAGGTGCGCGAGGCCCACGTAGCGTGAGTTGTTTGCGGCGCTGTAGAAATTGAGGCGTGAATTCAGTCACTTGTGCTCCTTCCCATCGGTAATGAAATTGCAACGGTTCCAGGTCAGTCTGTTCCTTTTTTGACAGCTCGGTGTAGGTACGTGGTATGGAGGCCCAGGAGTATCCTGCCATGTTTAAAGAAGTCACTCACTTGTGCGACCACCCGTCGCCACCACCACTGAACAAATTCCACGGCATCTGATCAGCCCGTTTCCTTTACACCGCTCGATGACGTCACGAGGTGCGCGAGGCCCACGTACCGTACGTCAGTTGCTTGCGGCAGTGAAGAATTTGAGGCGTGAATTCAATTATTTGTGTTGCCTCCAATCGGTGATCAAATTGCAACGGTTCCAGGTCAGTCTGTTTCTTTTTTGACAGCTCGGGGTCGGTACGTGATATGGAGGCCCAGGAGTATCCTGCCATGTTTAAAGAAGTCACTCACTTGTGCGACCACCCGTCGCCACCACCACTGAACAAATTCCACGGCATCTGATCAGCCCGTTTCCTTTAAACAGCTAGATGACGTCACGAGTTGCGCTAGGCCCACGTACCGTCAGTTGCTTGCGGCAGTGAAGAATTTGAGGCGTGAATTCAGTCACTTGTGGTCCCTCCCATCGGTAATGAATTTGCAACGGTTCCAGGTCAGTCTGTTCCTTTTTTGACAGCTCGGTGTCGGTACGTGGTAGAGAGGCCTAGGAGTATCCTGCCATGTTTAAAGAAGTCACTCACTAGTGCGACCACCCGTTGCCACAACCGCTGAACAAATTCAACGGTATCTGATCAGCCCGTTTTTTTACACAGTTCGACGACGTCATGAGGTGCGCGAGGCCCGCGTAGCGTCAGTTGTTTGCGGCGCTGTATGATTTGAGCGTGAATTCAGTCTCTTGTGTTGCCTCCCATCGGTGATGAAATTGGAACGGTTCCAGGTCAGCATGTTCCTTTTTTGGCATCTCCTGGGTATTCTGGGCATCCCTGGGTAGTCTGCGCATCCTACTTGCGCGTAGAACTTTGCTCACTATGCTTCGGCCACCTCGGCGCATCGGGCTTCGCGAGCGGGTGTCCTCCTTTCCCGGTTCGTGCGGTGCCTTCTTTAGTGTGTAACTTCGATCCAACCGTCCGCGATGCCTTCAGCGTCTTCTCCCGCGGAAACGCCTTTTGCGTCGTCGGGTCCGTTGTCAGGGGTTTCCCCGGTCCTGTCTCGTCTGTCTCCATCTCGGCGGCATTTCGTTCAATCCCTGAGTCGAACGGAGGATGCGCCAGGCCCAGCCGTCGTTAGGCATGGTCGCGCTCACACGAAACTCTTGCAGTGTCCGTGCCCTAAAAACTCGTAATGTTCACGCACACGCCCCCTCCCCCCAAAAATGGCCTCCAACCCGCCCTGCGGACGTGAACGTCCAACGAAGCTGTATCAAACACTACACATGGCCGAGCATTGTATTGACGCCGTTCTTCTGGTGTCTTTAATTGCCGTGGCAGTCCTATAGAATGAATGAATGAGTTGCTAGACGGGTCTCCCTTTTATATACGAAAGCGTGGTAACGCATTATATATATATATATATATATATATATATATATATATATATATATATATATATATATATGTGAGCATTATACTTACGCTTCATCTTCTCACTGTACATACTCATCACGACTTGAGACCACCCGCCGCGGTGGCTCAGTCGGTTAAGGCGTTGTGCTGCTGCGCACGAGATCGCGGGATCGAATTCCGGCCGCGGCGGCCGCATTTCGATGGCGTCGAAATGCGAAAACGCCCGTGTGCTTGCATTGCAGTGCACGATAACGAATCCCCGGTGGTCAAAATTATTCGGAGCCCTCCACTACGGCGTGCTCCATAATCAGAACTGGTTTTAGCACGTAAACCCTCAGAAAGAAGAACGACTTGAAAGCATCGTTGTGGGGCTTTGGCTCGGGACAATAAAGAAGAGACTTGCAACCTAACCGTTGTCTCACAAGTGGTGGAGAGTGCTGTCCGGTCCTTCAGTCCTCTCTCTCTATCGGTCATTGCCTAACTTCACCTAGAACACCTCCCTGGAGCTCCGTTCGCAAGATCAGCAGCCCATTGTGGCAGCACCCGTAGCAAACCCGGCTGCTATCCCTGCTTGGACGGTCACCATCCCTCAAAGAGAGGCTCCGGTGTTTGCTGGACTTCGCGGAGATGACGTTTAGGAATGGCTAGAACAGTACGACCACGTGACTGCCATAAATCGTTGGGTTGATTCTTCCATACTTACCCACGTCGCATTCTATCTCACGAGAGTCGCAAAGACTTGGTTCTTCAACCATGAGATATATTTCCCCACTTGGACCTGGTTCACACGTTTACTACGGCAGATTTTTGCGAACCCTTCTGTCCGCTCAGATATCGCAAGGAAGCAGCTTGCTGAGCGTGTTCAGCACACCGGCGAGTCCTACACTTACTACATAGAAGACGTCCTCGCCCTCTACCGCTGCGCCAGTAACTCAATGGCTCGTTCTGGCTAAATGTATGTACATATTTCATGACCGAACATTGAGAAGGATCATTCTTGGTCATGATACGACGAGCGTCTGTCTGTTTGTCTGACAAACAAGAAGCTAAGAGACTTGTATTTAGCAGGCAAAGATTCAGACGAAGATTCTTCCTGTACGTGGATCTAGAACTGTCAGCCTTCTCCTACTGCCTTGCATACCTGTCGACAGTAGTTGCATGATATTGTAGGTATAAAGGAGCGACAAGGACAAGCCCTTGAATGAAAGCTAAGCATGTTCGTTGAGGCTTTGCAAGGTCTGCGAACCGGCTATGGCAGAGCCGTAAGTCGCAAACCACATTACCTGCAATAAGGCTAATGAACTGGTCTGGCAGGTTTTATGTTGGAATGCCTCTTTCCACATTCAAAAGCTTAGCCATGACTTAAAGACATAAGGGACAAATCTGGTTGTCAGTTCGCGCGAGTGAGTTACGCGCAATGATTTTATTTTCCGCTGCTGAATAAGTTGACAACAACAACGTTTTAGTAGCGTGACATAGGACATACAGCGCCTATTGACGTCTCTTGTGATGCCGCTTGGGAAAATATTGTAAGATCACTCTGTGATATTGTGACCAACACACCAGATGATCCTAAATAATGCGAGTAGGCTTGTGAAGTTGGTATTGTAGTTTTTTTCGCGCCTAATCGATATTCGTAGGTGCTATTTACTACATAAAATCTTCTTTACACCATGCTAGTACATTATTGCGAACATTGTTACGTAGCCAAGGTGAGCATGTTTGTTAAGAAATGCAGTTCTTATGTTATTTATACTGTATTCTGGTTGTATAAAGTTACTTTTAGCACTGTTTTAAGGAAGACTGTGAAATCGGTGTTGTAATTTGTCATAATTAAATTATTTTTCAGGTGGTGAGTATGGCCGAAAGGATTCGTGAGACATTTAACGCTACAATTGAAAATGCCGACTGGATGGTCAATGATAGCAAAGCTAATCTGCAGCAGAAGGTATGGATAATTTGAATTTACAGAAAAACAATGCTTGCAAAACAAGTTTATTGCTATAGCAATTATAGGGACACTCCAGGTGTATTTCAGCCATCCTAGTGAAGTTCCGCATAAAGTCCAAACACGGTAACATCATGGCCGCGCGCCGTACGCTGTTTATGCGAGACAAAGCTTCCGAGGATCAGCCGACGATCGCAGCAGAAATCGGGGCGGAAGCGTGCCGTCTTTGTCGCGTTCGAGCTTTATTCAAGACTATAGTCTTCGTGGATTACGCCTAAACGCGACAAACTTCGTCTGCCTGTCTCTCACTCGAGTGAACCGTCCGGACAAAACCAAGCATGAGGGGAGGGGGTGCAGAGAGATAAAGAGAAACAGACAGAGAGCGAGAGTAATTAATAAATTAACTTTCTTGGCGAGGCGGGATTTGAGCCCCGCTAACCACGGTCCGAAGGCGAGCGAGGCCGAACCACTAGGCTACACACCCTTGTAGAACACGCATTTATGGGAACCATATTGACGCGAGATAGGCTGGCACCTGCGGCCGCCGGCCGCTGCAACGAGAACGACGAAGTGTGTTCTGAAGCGCGCGCTCTCCGAGTGTCAGCCTATGTTGCAAAGAACATCGTTTTGCCAAGGTCCCGATTGCTATCTTCGTGACATTTTCTGGTGGAGTTGCTGGGTAAATGATACGATCGCCTGAGACGCAGCGTACTCCTGCCTCGTCGCCAGTGTGTAGTCCGACAGAGCTCACCCCGGTACACGTCCGTACCAGCCGTCGTCTTCAGGGGCTCCAGCCACAGCACGGTCTGCTACCTGATCCTACCAGGACAATGCACCAACCATCTACTGCTGCGCTTGCCGCGCCGACACAGGTCCTTTTGCATCAGCCGCAAACACCCAATGTGTTCCACGGAGGTGCTCTTGAAGACGTCGAAGACTGGCTCGACCACTTCGAAAGGGTAGCCGAATTCAACGATTGGTCCCAAGAGCGCAAGCTGCGTTATGTGTACTTCGCTCTCGGGGATTCCGCAAAGACGTGGTTCGAAAACCACGAGACGACACTGACATCGTGGGACGAATTTCGTCGGCAGTTAGTTGCCGCCTACACCAGCGCCGACAGAAAGGAGAGAGCGGAGTTGGCGATGCAGGCAAGGATTCAAGCCCCTAATGAGAGCGTCACGACATACATTGAAGATATGGCTCGGCTCTTCAGACGTGCAGACGCTTCAATGCCCGAAGACAAAAAAGTTCGACACCTAATGCGAGGCGTAAAGCAGGAAATCTTTGCCGGCCTTATCCGCAACCCACCGACTACGCTTGCGGCCTTTCTCGCTGAAGCCACTGCAATGGAAAGGGCACTACTACAGCGCGCCAGGCAGTACAATCGAAACGTGACTTCAATTTCGAGTGGCGTCCCTAACGTGACACTGGGAAGCGACGTCAGCGACCTGAGAGAATTAATAAGAGCGGTCATAAGAGAAGAACTCCAAAAAATGCAGGCGGTCGAGCCCCCGGTCGCGCGACTTTCTGTGGCGGAGATGGTGCGAGACGAAATCAGGCAAGCCATCCAAGTTCCTGAACGCTTCGGGGCACCACAACCGCAGGAGCAAGTTAGGATGACATATGCGGAAGCCGTACGACGTCCGTCGCTGTACAATACATCAAACGTCGTGCGCACCACGGAACAGACAGAAGTCGGGTTCAGCCGTCGTAATGCGCCGTTTATCAACGAGTCCAGGCCAAGAAAGAGTGATGTCTGGCGCGCTCCTGACCACAGTCCGCTCTGTTTTCATTGCGGCGAAGCCGGCCATATCTACAGGACGTGTCCCTACCGACGCGTGGGTCTCCGTGGGTTCTCTCCGAATGCGCCGCGTCCACGACCTGGTGAGCGTCCGGTGGAAATCGTGAGCTTCCTGGCGAGTCGTCCCAATTTCTTCGAACAGCCAAGGCACGAGCCTCGCTCGTCGTCACCGGCTCCATCACGATACCGGTCGCCAAGTCCTGCCTTCCGTCGAGACGCCCCTAGGCGCCGTTCGCCCAGCCCTGCAAACCGGGAAAACTGAGTTCAGCGACCTCCGGAGGTGAGGCCGCTGACGCCGAATGTACCGAATATCCTCCATTACGGCGCAAGCGACGACAGCGACGACAACAGACCGACATTCAAACGCACTCAGGGGATCCAAGGCACGTCGTAACATCGGATATACCAGTCAGCATAGACGACGAAGAAGTCACAGCTTTAGTCGACACTGGCGCGGACACCTCTGTTATGAGCCGAGAACTTGCCGCTAAACTGAAAAAAGTTTACACGCAGTGGACTGGGTCGCAGGTCCGTACTGCCGGAGGACACCTCTTAAAGCCCGTGGGCAGGTGTACAGCACGAGTGAATATTCGCGGCTTTACGTACGTCGGAGATTTCGTTATCCTGCCGAGTTGTTCGCGAGAGTTGATCCTTGGGATGGACTTCCTGCAGGCTAATGGAGCCATCATTAATTTGCAAGAGTCGCGGGTAACGTTTTCGACAGCGCATGCCATAGCAAGCAACAAGTACGACAGTCATGACAACGCCTTGCGCATCGTCGACGACAACGTCACGTTACCGCCGAGGAGCAGCGTATTAACCCTTGTAACCTGCGACGCTTTCGACGACAGTGAGGGCATTGCTGAGGCAAATATTCCGCTGCTGCTCGAACGGTATATCTGCATAGCTCGAGGCCTTGTTCAGTTGCAGAGCAAGCGGTCACTAGTTCTTCTGACGAACTTCAGCAACGAGTTTCAGCACGTACCTCAAGGCACGGCTGTCGCCTTCCTCAACCAAATTGCGGACTTCTCCGACGTCGGCACTTTAGAGGTGACTTCCCCAGACGTGACAGATGCTACCACGCTTTTCAGCCGCATTCACATTAATGCCGGTTTGTCGGAACAACAGAAGCAACGCATATTAGGCCTCGTGAGCGAATTCTCTAGCTGCTTCTCTACAGAATCTAAAGTTCAGCGCACCTCCGTTTCGAAACACCGTATTTTCACAGAGGAATCGGCGCGCCCAGTTCGTCAGCATCCATATCGCGTGTCGCCAATGGAAAGAGAGGCGATTAAACGCCAGGTTAAAGAAATGCTGGACGATGACGTGATTCAGCCTTCGACAAGCCCGTGGGCGTCCCCCGTTGTTCTGGTAAAAAAGAAGGACAATACACTACGCTTCTGTGTCGACTACAGACGGCTTAACAAAGTCACCAAGCGCGATGTTTACCCTCTGCCAAGGATTGACGACGCCTTGGACCGTCTACGTCATGCCCAGTTCTTTACCTCGTTAGATCTTAAGTCAGGGTACTGGCAGATCGAAGTCGACGAGCGCGATCGCGAGAAAACTGCATTCGTGACACCTGACGGGCTATACGAATTTAAGGTCCTCCCATTCGGCCTGTGTTCCGCTCCCGCCACATTCCAGCGAATGATGGACACTGTACTCGCTGAACTGAAGTGGCAGACATGCCTCGTCTACCTGGACGACGTCGTTGTATTTTCAAGCACGTTCGATGAACACCTGGCTCGGCTGAAGAGCATTCTTGATGCTATCCGCAAGGCAAACCTCACCATCAAGCCTGAAAAATGCCACTTTGGGTTTCAGGAACTCAAGTTTCTGGGACTCGTGGTTAGCCCCCAGGGCGTTCGGCCAGACCCTGAGAAGTTGGCTGCCGTTGCTGAGTTCCCTCGTCCTACAGATAAGAAGGCTGTTCAGAGGTTTTTAGGACTCTGCGCCTACTACCGTCGTTTTGTTGAAAGTTTCTCCAAAATAGCTGAGCCTTTGACGAGATTAACACGCCACGATGTGCCTTTTCTGTGGACGGAAGAACAAGAACAGGCTTTCACAGAATTACGCGAACGACTGCAAAAAGCTCCGGTGCTCGCGCATTTTGACGATGACGCTGAAACTGAAATCCACACGGACGCCAGCAACATTGGTCTCGGAGCCGTTCTTGTTCAGTGGCAAGACGGTACGGAACGTGTAATCGCTTACGCGAGCCGTAGTCTCACAAAGGCAGAGGCTAACTACTCGACCACTGAAAAGGAGTGTTTGGCAGTCGTTTGGGCCATCAGTAAATTTCGACCCTACCTGTATGGCCGGCCATTTCGAGCGGTCAGCGACCACCATTCACTTTGTTGGCTTGCCAATCTCAGGGATCCATCAGGCCGCCTCGCTCGTTGGAGCCTCCGCCTACAGGAGTATGACATAACTGTCGTCTACCGATCTGGACGAAAGCACAGCGACGCTGACTGCCTGTCACGTGCTCCGATTCCACTGACATCATAAGATTTGGAGCAAGATTTGCCGTTTCTTGGTGTCGTTGACACGGTGCGGATGGCTGACCTACAACGTGCGGACACAGACCTGCTTGCTCTTATCCAGTATCTTCAAGGAGCTGACGTTGTTATCCCACGACCGCTATCACGAGGACTGACATCGTACTGCCTGCGGAACAATGTCCTTTATAAGAAAAACTTTGAAAACAGTCAGGAAACGTTCCTTCTCGTCGTCCCTACGGCATTGCGCCAAGAAGTCTTGCAGGCATGTCACGACGACCCCTGTGCTGGACACTTAGGCTTCACCAGAACACTAGCACGCATACGCCAGCGATACTACTGGCCACGGCTATTTTCGTCTGTTCAGCACTATGTGAAAACCTGTCGTGACTGCCAGAGGCGTAAAGTACCACCCGTCAAGCCCGCCGGTCTCCTCCAACCTCTGGACCCACCTCCAGCGCCGTTCCAACAAGTGGGCATGGATCTCCTAGGTCCATTCCCTACGTCATCTTCGGAAAACAAATGGATAATTGTCGCCACCGACTACCTAACCCGTTACGCCGAGACCAAAGCTGTACCCCGGGCAACTGCTGCTGAAGTCGCCAAGTTTTTCGTCCTCAACATTGTACTGCGCCATGGTGCACCCGCTGTCCTCATTACTGATCGCGGTGCAGCATTTACAGCTGATTTAATACAAGAGGTGGTCACGTTGACGCACAGCAACCATCGGAAAACCACGGCTTATCACCCCCAAACTAACGGATTGACAGAGCGCCTTAACAGAACACTGGCCGACATGCTCTCGATGTATGCTGATGTAGAGCACAAGACATGGGACGAAATTTTGCCATACGTGACATTTGCCTATAATACAGCTGTGCAGGAGACCACCCAGCTCACCCCATTTGAACTTGTCTATGGACGTCGCGTCACGACACCTTTAGACGCCATGCTTCCAGTAGGCGACGGCACCACGGCAAGCGAGGGCGCTGATGACTTTATCCAGAAAGCAGAAGAAGCTCGCCAGCTTGCTCGGAACCGCATCCGTAGCCAGCAGAGTACCGACGCCCGTCGTTACAACCAGAGCCGACGGAATGTCCAGTACAACCCCGGTGACCACGTGTGGGTGTTGACACCTGTCCGTCACCGTGGGCTCTCGGAGAAATTGTTGCGACGATACTTCGGACCATACGAGGTTGTGCGCCGGCTTAGCGATGTGAATTACGAGATCCTGCCCCAAAGTGTTGATCCTCGCTTGAGCCGACGACGTCCCCGCCCCGAAGTTGTACACGTAGTACAGATGAAGCCGTACTACACCCGCGAGTGAAGTGCACCTTTCAAACCCTTCGCCGTCCTACGCAGTGTTGTGTGGTTATCCTCAGTTTTCTGTGACCACATTTGCCATTAGAGCTGTCTTGCCCCTTATGAACTTTATTCTACCCAGCCGACCGGGACGGTCGCTTTTGGAAAGGGAGAAATGACGCGAGATAGGCTGGCACCTGCGGCCGCCGGCCGCTGCAACGAGAACGACGAAGTGTGTTCTGAAGCGCGCGCTCTCCGAGTGTCAGCCTATGTTGCAAAGAAGATCGTTTTGCCAAGGTTTCGATTGCTATCTTCGTGACAATATGATTGCGTTGTACCAATGATTGTAAGAGAACTTGTTATGGGCGAGAAAAAGAGAAAATGAGAGCAAGCGAGAGAGATATACATTTAAAGAAACAGAGAGGGAAAGTAAGAGAAACACAGATAGAGAGAAAGTGAGAGACAGAAAGAAATGAAAAATGAGACGCTGCAAATGAAAAAATCAACGCGTTGGAAATGGTGTCGAAGAGACGCAACGCGTTAAATACAAGCCGACTGAAGCCGCGGCTCTGTAGCCGTCTTTAAGGCTACAGATAGCAACAGTAATAAAAGGCAACAGTAAGGCAACACTAATAAAAGGTCACAACAGATGGCGCGAGAGCTGGGCGAACGCGGAAAATTTGAATTGAGGTCAGCAAAACCTTTACTGCATCCAAGAATGAGAGGGGAGGGGAACAGCGTTAGGGGTGGGACGGGGGACAAGAGGAGTGTTACGTATCAGAGGCGGCAGAAGACTATCGTCTTTCGACGTCATTTGCAGCGAAGCAAGCAGATATGCGGCCACTTTTGTTTTGTTTATTTCTCTCGCTCTTTCATCAGATATTTTACATATTTTTATTTTTATTCCGCATGCTCACTTTAGTGAGCCTATAGATATAGATATCAAGATCATCATCATCCTATATTTATATCGACTGCAGGACGAAGGCCTCTCCCTGAGTTTTCCAATTATCCCTGTCTTTGCGGCAGCTGATTCGAACTTGCGCCTGCAAATTTCCTAAATTCAACACGCAATCTAGTTTTCTGCCGTCCTCGACTGCTCTACCCTTCTCTTGGTATCCATTCTGTAACTCTAATGGTCCACCGGTTATCCATCCTACGCATTACATGGCCTGCCTAGCTCCACTTTTTTCCACCTAATGTCAACTAGAACATCGGCTATCCCCGTTTGTTCTCTGATCCACACCGCTGTCTTCCTTAATCTTAACGTTAGGCCTAACATTTTTCGTTCCGTCGCTCTTTGTGCGGTCATTAACTTGTTCTCGAGCTTCTGTGTTAAACTCCAAGTTTCTGCCCGTGTGTTAGCACCTTTAGAATGCAATTATCTTACACTTTTCTTTTTCAACGACAGTGGTAAGCTCCCAGTCAGGACTTGGTAATGCCTGCCGTATGCACTCCAATGCAATTTTATTCTGTAAATTTCCTTCTCGTGATCACGGACCCCTGTGATGGAATTGACCTAGATAAACGTACTACTTTACAGAATGTAGAGGCTGACTGTCGATTCTGAATTCTTGTTCCCTTGCCAGGCTATTGAACATTATCTTTGTCTTCTGCATAATAATCTTAAACCCCACTCTTACTCAATCATTTGTTGTAATTCGTTCCCATTGTTGCTGAATAGGCTATGTCATCTGCAAACCAAAGGTTGCTGAGATATTCGCTGCTGATCCTCACTCCTAAGCCTTCGTAGTCTAGGAGCTTGAAGACTTCTAAGCATGCAGTGAATAGCATTGGAGATATTGTGTCTCCTTGTCTGACGCCTTTCTTCATAGGTGATTTTATGCTTTTCTTGTGGAGAACCAAGGTAGCTGTGGAATATGAATACCGAATATGACGTCGCATATTCTAGTCGAACTATCATAAAAGCTGAATCAAACTACAGTGTTACTAAGAAAGGATGCTTTGTAACAGTCCGGGCACTCGACAAGAGTCATCCGTATTTATATGGCCGCGCCTTCGATGTCACAGATCACTACGTGCTGTGTTGGTTGTCTTCATGGAAGGATCCATCAGGCCGCCTCGCACGTTGGGCTCTTCGGATTCAGAACTATGACATTCGTTTTATACCGTTCCCGGCGCAAGCGTGCAGATGATGACGCACTCTCCCGGTCATGTCTCCTGACGAGGCTGATTCCCTCTCCACACTTGAACACACACTGTCCTCTCTAGACATCTAAACCCTCTCTTCAGCGCAGCGAAATTATCCACAGATTACTTCACCCCTTGACGTTATCTCCGAAGCACACACACTTCCGATATCTCGGACGTTGCGTGGTGAAGCTACGTACGTCGTTATTCGTGACGGTCTTCTGTACCAGCGCAAATATTCGCCAGATGGTCGAAAGTGGCGTCATACCATGAACATGAAATCTGTGCAGCTTTTCACTCAAGGTCACGCAAGGTACTCACGCCGGTGTCTTCAGGATTTACGAACACCTTCTGCATTGATATTGTTACGATGGGGTGCGTTTATTTAAAGATGAATCGATGAAAAGGGGCAAAGGGTTGCCGCGCCGACACCGTGCCGCTCCAAAGACAAGCGCACTTCGTTCTCCTCTTCTGTCTTTCCGTAGCTTTTGCTTAACATTCCTCCCGTCACAGACGAAGCCCGCTGGGCGAGTAACTGTTACGTTCACTCTGAGTCACGTGGATGACAGCGTTTCAGGCGAGCGACGTGAGCAAGCTGCGTCTTCTTAGACCGGTAGCCATTGGACACGAGGCGAGCAATCAAGTAGTTTACATCACTGAGGCGATCGGTGATAAGGAAAGGCCCAGTGTAACGAGCCAGAAACTTCTGGCACAGGCCGCGCTTGCGAAGTGGTGTCCAAAGCCATACAATGTCCTCTTTGTCGTATGACACATTCTTATGTCGTGCATCATAGCGGATCTTGGAGTGGTCCTGGGATGCCAGCGTACGGAGCTGAGCTATGCGCCGTGCTTCCTCAGCGCGGCAGAGAGTCTGGGCAAGCGAAAAGTCCGCATGACGAGTAAAAGGTAGAATGGTGTCAAGGAAGTTGCGGGGTGGTCTAACATAAAGAAGATAGAAAGGGCTGTAGCCTGTAGTTTCATGCTTTGCGGTGTTGTAGGCGTATGTGATAAAAGGCAAGATGTCATCCCAATTTTTGTGCCTGGAATCCACGTACATCGAAAGCATGTTCGTGAAAGTTCTGTTTGTGCCCTCGACGAGACCATTTGTCTGCGGATGATACGGGGTCGCGTGGCGAAACTGGAAAGCACAGAGACGCAACAGCTCTTCGACTACGTCGGCCACGAACTGGCGACCGCGATCGCTCACAATAACACGAAGGTCCATGACGCAGTATAACGGAGGACAGGATGAAGCTCGAAACATCAAGAGCCGTGGCCGTTGGCATCACTGCGGTTTCCGCATAACGCGTCAGGTGGTCGACGCAGACTATAATCCAGCGGCTGTCATTGGGTGAGCGCGGGAATGGGCCGAGAAGATCAACTCCAACCATTTCGAAAGGAGATGATGGTGGCGCCACAGGGTGAAGGAGTCCGACCGGCGCAGTATTAGGGCGCTTGAATTGCTGGCACTTATTACAACTGGCCACATACTTTTCTATATCGCCTCGCATACCAATCCAATAGAATCTACCATGAATGCGGTGGTATGTTCTGGTGAAACCCTGGTGTCCAGCGGTGGAGTCGTCGTGCATAGCACGGAGTACGTGGTTTCTCAAATTCTTAGGGACCACTAAGAGGAGGCGGGCACCCTCAGCCGCGTAGTTCTTCTTGTAGAGCAGGTCATCTTGGATGACGAAGCCATTGTTACCTGTTGGCTGAGCAGCTGAGGCAAAGAGGCCATCCAGGCTGCGGTCGTTACGCTGCTCTTCCCGGAAGGTGGCCAGATCGGGAACAAGAATGTCGTCGATGGCGGCCAGAAACTCATCGAAATTGTCGGCGTCACATTCACTTGTTGGTAGAGGGAGCCTCGAAAGACAGTCGGCGTCCGCATGATGCCGGCCACTCTTGAAACGGACTGCAAAGCCAAATTCCTGCAAACGTAGCACCCATCGAGCAAGGCGGCCAGACGGGTCGCGGAGACCAACCAACCAACATAGTGAATGGTGATCAGTAACGATCGTAAAGCGGCGCCCGTAGAGATATGGCCGGAAGCCCGGAACTTCTGGACTGCAAAGACGACAGCGAGACACTCTTGCTCAATGACGGTGTAATTCTGTTCGGCCTTGCTCAACGAACGGCTGGCGTACGCAAAGGCATGCTCGGCGTCACCAAAACGCTGGACGAGGACGGCGCCGAGGCCGATTCCACTCGCGTCGGTGTGCAATTCTGTTGAGGCAGAGGGGTCAAAATGGCGAAGGATTGGTCCGGAAGAAAGCAGGAGCTTCAGTGGACGAAACGAGGAATCGCAATCTGCTGTCCAGGTGAAAGGGTTATCCTTGCGCAGCAATGAAGTCAGAGGGTAGGCAGTATCGGCAAAGTTGGGCACAAAACGTCGAAAGTACGAGCAAAGACCCAAGAAGCTCCTCAGCTCGCGTTGTGACCGCGGTTGTTTAAAGCCGGTAACTGCAGCGACCTTCTGTGGGTCTGGTCGCACCCCCTGCTTGTCCACTAGATGTCCAAGTTCTAGCGCCTCTCGTTGGCCAAAGTGACATTTCTTTGAGTTGAGGGTAAGGGCAGCTTGTTCAAGGCACGTCAGAACAACGTCCAGTCGATGGTTGTGCTCTGCAAAGGTGCGGCCAAAAATGACGACGTCGTCAAGATAACATAAACAAATCTCCCATTTCAGGCCGCGCAGTACCGTGTCCATAAACCATTCAAATGTTGCAGGCGCGTTGCACAAACCAAACGGCATGACGTTGAATTCAAACAAGCCGTCTGGGGTCACAAAAGCGGTTTTCTCTTTGTCAGTTGAATGCATGGGTATCTGCCAGTAGCCCGATCTGAGGTCTACAAATGAAAAGTAGGATGCGGAATGAAGGCAGTCGATAACGTCATCGATCCGGGGAAGTGGATACACATCATTTTTCGTCACAGAATTGAGACGCCGGTAGTCGACACAAAACCTCCAGGACCCATCTTTCTTTTTCACGAGGATGACCGGCGCAGCCCACGGGCAAGATGAATCTTGTATGACGCCCTTGGCTAGCGTGTCGTCGACCTGTTGAGCGATGATCTTGCGCTCTGATGCGGACACGTGGTAAGGCTTCTGCCTTATGGGATGCGCGGGCCCCGTGTCGATCCTGTGGCGAGCCCGCGTAGTTGGAACGCGAACTTTGTTAGCGTTCTGCGCGAAATCAAACAATGACGCATGCTTTCGAAGGACGCTGACCAGGGCTTGACGCTTCTCTGACGACAATGACTTGTTGATCATTTTTAGAAACGGCAACGAGTCTTCAGCACCGTGCTCTTGGGATTCATGGGACGTGTCATCAGTTAAAGCGCCTATGCTGAGAGTGGTATCCACTTCAAAAGAGACAAGTCGGATACCGCTGGGTAGCACAACAGACTGGGAGGCTAAATTTGACACCCATAGTGTAGTTGTTCCGCAGGCCACAGAGAGGACGCAACGAGGTACGAGCACACTTTTCTTCACAACCATCGAAGGCACAGGCTCAACAATTGCATCAAATGTATCGGCGTCGACACCGCAAGCAGCAACTCGTATTCTGGATAAGCAACGTGCCGGTAAGACAGTATCTTCAATGACGGCGAGAGTGCGTGGACATGTAGCAGGTTGGTCAGCAAGAGGAGAGAGGAAAAGCTCGCCGGTACCGCCGTCAACAGTGGCACCGCACTGTTGTAGGAAATCGAGGCCAAGAATTACGTCGTGGGTGGATTTAGCAAGCACTGCGAATTCCGCTTGATACACGTTATCGGAGAAGTAAACGTTCGCGATGCATATACCAATAGGTCGGAGCAACTCGCCACTCACTGCACGAAATGTATTAGAGGTGTCCCAGCGAAACATCACTTTACGGCCTAGTCGGGTTTTGAAATGTTGGCTGATAACAGAGAGACTCGCTCCTGTGTCCACTAAGGCCAAAGTAGTAACATTGTCCACTAAAACACGAACCTTATTATGACACATGGCGACTGGCGGAGGCATAGGGGCATGTAGCTGAAGATGACTAGCGACCGCACCTCCATTGGTCGCGCCGCCTAGTTTCCCGGCGGCGGTGACGTGAGACGCCGTCGCGGAGATAGCGACCTGCGCTGGCGTGAAGGCGGCGGCGTCAAGCTCCGCACAGAAGCTGGTGAGTCGCTACGGTAATTCGCCTGGTAGAGCGTCCTGCTATCAGAATCAGAGGACCAACGTGTCTCGTCACCTTGTCGGTTGCCCCGCCGATAAAAAGTACGCGGTCTTTCATAGGACGGTGGTGACGTGCGACGGCGGTGAGGACAAAATCGGGCGACGTGACCGCGAATGCCGCATTGGAAGCAGATGGGGCGTTCACGGGACGCACTGAAATTGTCAGTAGGAGGATAACTGGCACGGCCGTCCCACTCTTGAGGAACTGCAGGTGGTCTGCGTGAGTAACCGTTGTGAAACTGGTAACTGGGATGCGCGTTCGTAGTATGGTTTGACACTCCTGGACGAGGTGCGAAGTTGTAGGCATCTACGGAGGCGGCGGTAATGGACGTCTCACCAAAGTCGCCGGAAGAGAAAGGCTCTCGAACCCGAGGAGTCGAGAGGGGAACCGCCTGGCGTCGGTCAAGCTCTTCGCGCACCACTTGCCGAATCATTGAGGCGAGGTCGGGTGAAGCTGGGACCACGTCAACACTGGCGACGTTAGTCACGTTGGCCAGGCGACCGAACTTAGGTGTGATACGCCGAGCTTTGAGCGCTTCAAATGTGCGGCAGTGCAGAACGACGTCCGTTACGGATTCCAGACGGTCTTTTCCTATGAGGAACTGGTACACGTCCTCAGCGATCCCTTTCGGCAGCTGGTCAACTTTATCCTCTTCTGACATCTGAGGGTCCAAGGCCTTGCACAACTTAAGCACTTCCTCGATGTACGTAGTGCAAGTTTCGCCGGAGACTTGAGCTCGTTGCATTAGCGTTTCTCTGCACGCTTCTTTTTAGCTGTCGGATCTCCGAAACACTTCTTAATTTCGTCTACGAACTTCTCCCAAGTTGTCAAGCTTTCTTCATGGTTTTCAAGCCACACAGACGCTGTTCCCTTGAGGAAGAAGGCGACGTTGTTAAGCTGGGCGGTGGCATTCCAGCCGTTGAACCGACTTGCTCTTTGGTAGAAGCTGAGCCATCCGTCCACGTCTTCTCCGTCTTTTCCAGTGAAGGTGCGTGGCTCGATGTAGGGCTGCCATGGAACGCTGGTATAAGGTTGCGGATTGTCGCCGTCAGAAGCCACCTCTGGTGGCAGACCGGCAATTCGGCGACTTCGTCGAAGCTCCACGGATTGCGCCTCAGCGGTAGGTTCCTTGTCGTTCTTCGGGGGCGCCGTTGTTTTACCCCGCACCGTCCACCAAAACTGTTACGATGGGGTGCGTTTATTTAAAGATGAATCTTTGAAAAGGGGCAAAGGGTTGCCGCGCCGACACCGAGCCGCTCCAAAGACAAGCGCACTTCGTTCTCCTTTTCTGTCCTTCCGTAGCTTTTGCTTAACAATATTACTGGCGTGGGATGCACACCTTCATTTGCCAGTTTATCCGTGCCTTCCCATGAGTGTCAGCGACCAAAAAAGCCTCCTCATCCTACAACGAGTTCTTTACAACCGCTTCCGTGTCCTGCCCATCCGTTGGACAGTGTCAGGTGTGATCTGTATGGACCCCTGCCATTCACTACTGCAGACAACTGGTGGGTTATAGTCGCCGTCGACCACCTTACACAGTGCGCCGAAACTGCCGCTCTGCCCACCGCCACACAACAGAACATCGCGTCCTTCCTTCTTAACCGGTTTTTTCTTCGACATGATCGTCCACGCGAACTCCTGAGCGACCGCGGCCGTGTCTTCCTAACTGACGTGGTTGAAGCCCTACTTCATCAGTGCCCGCACGGCCTATCGGTCCATCGCACCCACACGGCCTACCGCACTCATATGAATAGCCTCACTGAACGGTTTAATCGGACTTTGGTCGGCATGCTTGCGACCCATGTTGCGTCCTATCAGGCAAACTGGGACATGATTCTCCCTTTTGCTACTGACGCCTGCAACACTGCTACGCAAGTCACAACCGGGTTTTCGCCTTTGTTCCTATTGTACGGTTGCCAACCATGTCACACCATAGACACATTACTGCCCTGCAACCCCGATGTCTCCCAGTATTCGCCCATTTACGAAACTGCCATATATGCCGAATAATGTCGTCAACTGGCCAGGCGTTTCACTACGACCGACCAGCAGCGCCAGAAACAGATCCGGGAAGACCACCCTTCCCCCCCTACTTTCTTTCCCAGAACACTCGTATGGTTGTAGTGTGTATACCTCCACGCTCCTGATGTGTCTTCTAAACTGCTATGACCGACCCTACCGCGTGGTTGAGCGTACATCTCCTGTTAACTACATCATCGAGCCTGTTACGCCGTCTGCCGATCTCCGCCCCCGTGGACGCGATATCGCTAACGTAGACAGCCTAAAGTCCTATTTCGACCATCCTGTGCCCACTTCTAAGATCGCCAGGATAGCTCATGCTTATTCCGCAGGGACTACTGCAATGCCAACAACATGCCTTATTACAGAAAGCTGCCCTGCTTCGGACTGTCTGCCTAATCGGTTTCCGAGTTTGACCAAATAGTGATATGCGTCGAGCGGAAAAGAATATAGTACATTGACCTCAAGTTTCCTCGAAACATCTCTTATTTTCTTTCGAAACACTGCATTCAGGATCCCCCACTGTGGGTAAGCGCCACAACCAGTCAGGTCAACAACAACAACTCCCGCAATTCATTCGTCAGAGACACACAGCAGCGGCGATAAATCATATTCCACAAATGCCACATACATGCATCACTGCTAAAGGCTTACGTTTAGAAAATTACAGAATTTATTTTACGCAAATATGTTTTAAAGAGAAGCTTTATATGGCTAGGCCAGACGAAAAAGCGCTTGTCCGTCGCATGTGTACAGAAAACTATCATCATCAGCATTGACTCGAGCGTCATCCTCTTCTTCCACAGCTGGCTTTGTTGCCGCTCATCATTCCAGCATAGCATTTCACTACTCTTCTGTCGTCGTAATGGGGAGGCCGAGTTTACGGTGGTATGAACCATTGCTTCAGCGGGTATGAGCCATTCATTGTCTTACGTAACGGACATATTTACTTTTGAAGCAATTTAATTTTGAAGAATCGCAAACGGAGTGGCGGCCGAATGCTGCTAACCGCGCCGCCGAGCAAACTAGAGACATCGAACGCAAGTCGATAATGGTGGACTGCGGCCATACCGTTAGTGACTTCGTTCTCTCCTTCGCAGCCGAACGTGTGTGTAACCTGATTAGGAAACGCAAAGACGTAACCAATAACTGAGAAATACCTTATTGAACCGTCGAAATTAACCCAGTGTGGGCGTTTATTACGCACGTCTTCTCCATCTGTATATTATCATCATCATTCTACGTTGCTCGATCCTCATCTTCAGTTGTGTGTGATCATCATCACCGGGTGTGTGCCTCTGCTGGTTCGCTCCCGAGTAGTCAGGCCGAATAAACGTCGTGCCAACAGAGACGTTTTAAGTGAGGGAGGCAGCTCCTTCGATCCTACGTCCTCTGCCCGCTCAGTCTACCCCCCTGGAGCTACGTTCAGGTCGCCACTTGCGCCCACTGTCCGCTAGCATGTCTCAGGACGCACCACCCTGCACTTCTACCGCTACCGTTCTGACACCACCAGCCACCCCTTACATCTTAAGCAGCCACCAGCGTGCCCCCATCTCTTCGCTGGTCTTCATGGGGAAGATGTGGAGGCTGGATGACTACGAGCGAGTAAGTTCCGCCAATCATTGGGACGACCCCCACAAGCTCCGCCACGTCTCCTTCTACCTGACGGGTGTGGCGAAGACATGGTTCTTAAACCACGGGATAGACTTTACTGACTGGGCTGCCTTCAAGCAGCAGCTCCGCCAAGTATGTGGTACACCGGCTGTTCGTTCTACCATCGCAAAGAAAACCCTCTAAACTCGCCAACAGCGGCCAGGCGAGTCTTAAACATCGTATATCGAGGAGGTTCTTGCGCTTTGCCGCCGTGTGAGTTCATCTATGTCAGAATCAGACAAAGTGCGCCACGTTCTGAAAGGCATTAGATCAATCGCCTTCAACGCCCTTGCCACCAAGAACCCCGCTACAATCACTGACATCGTTACAACGTGTCAGCGCCTGGACGAACTTGAGTCTGTTCGCCTTCAGATGGACGTTGGCGACTATTCTTCTACGGTGGACCCACATCTGCTTGTCATGATACGAGCTATGATACGCGAAGAATTACAATCTATGGGCTTGTCTTCACCGTCGGGATGCCCCAGTGCGCCTTCTAGCACGGCCTTGCGTGACATCATCAGGGATGAACTGGCGTCCTTGACCTGAACCACGCGCGTGCCACCCTCCGTCTCTCGTCCCCTACCAACGTACGCGGAAGTTGCTGCCACGCCTCCGGGAAACGCCAACTCCACGGTGCCGCTACCCACGTACGCGTCGGTTGCTGCCACGCCTCCAGTAAACATCTCGTCGATGACGCCCGAGCTTTCATCGGCCCATTTGACTGCACTGTCCGGGGCCGTACGTTTCAGCTTCGCTAGTTAACTAACCTTCTGTATGGAGTGCTTGTGCGGGTATTTTAGGCATTGTCTTGATATTTTCCCCCTATATTCAGTACTATTTGTGGTTACGCATGCAACATGAGTGCGTGAAAATACATTTTCGCTCTTCTATAGCGATTTATTTTCCAATATAATTGCAGTTAAAGGACATGGTTTTGGGAATTGGATGCCCGGATTATATTTTGAACATCACATTTATTGACCGTCTGTACAAACACGTAAGTACATTTCCCCAATCCACGGCAGAATGTTTTCGTAATAAATTGGGATCGACTGCGTTTGCAGCTGTGCACTTATGCCACTCACGGCCACAGCTGCGCTGGTCCCCCGAAGCTACGGGTTATGTGCGCTGGCACTCCCACGTCTATTATTATCACACATATGCGCGCGCACACACACAACATTAATGGGGATACAACCAACTCCATAGCTTAGTCAGTGGAGCACCGCGCTCTTTATGCAAAATGTGGGCATGTGACTCACGCCGGCGTCAAATCACATTCTACGTCACTTTGATTTGCTTTTATAACGTGTGCTCTATAGAGTTTAACGAATAAATTTAAGTGCAAAAGTTTCGTTATTTCATCAGACTTGTGTCAGTATGTCTTCAAAGCCACTCACCCTTTCTGTTCCTAGATGCAGCGCACTTATGTACATACAGCCATTCCTATTGCTGCTATAAGCTTAGCGTTTAAAGGCAAGCCATGACAAGACTCAAATGAGTATTAGTTTCTATTGTACGCCGGCAGTTGTGTGCACTGCTGCGGAACATCACGTTGTGTTTTCAGCCCACCGAGATGGCTTAGCTGCGTTTCGGTGCCAAGTACGAGGTCGACGGTTAAATTGGCGGCCACGGCAGCCACATTTACAATGCGGTGTATTTCGAATGGGGCGAAATGGGACAGCGTTCGTGTACAGTGGATTTGGCGCACTTTAAGAAACCCCAGTTGGTCAAAATTGAAAGTCCCTCGCTCAATTTTGCTCAGATGTTCTCAAATGTGCTGTTTAATAAAAGAGCTAATTTGCTCATGTGATTACAAACAACCACTTGTAAATGCAAACTATTTGACACCAAAGTGTAATGTAAGTAAATGTGAAGGATGTCATTTCTGTACATGATACGGGTAAAACTTCAGTGGCGACTTCGCGGTACATGCGAGAGAGAAGTGCCTGAGCATTAGTTCGAACCTCTATGAGGTCCCGTATCTATGAGTTAAACCGCGTTAATCATATTGCAAAGTGTTGCTCAGGAGCTCAACTGACACACGTTCAGCCTCTACGATGAGCTAAGTGTGACTGACGGTTGTCCGGAGAAGACCATAGTCAGTTGAAACCTACACACACTCACGCACAAACGATGCTTTATGTCTGTGTCGGCCGGACCCCGCCCGAAATGAACGAGATAATTCATACAAATGTTCTCGTTGGGGAGCGAATTCCATAGACCGAGCAAGCCGCTCCGTAAACATGCTCTCTCCCCCCCCCCATGGCACCTCACATGTGCAGTGGCGTATCCGCTCGCCCGCTGGACCCACCGGCCCGTAAACCCGCAGAGCTATAACTCTCCATTAACACTGTTGTCGTTTTTATTAGGCTGGCTATGCAATATCGTATCTGTGAATTTGTGTTTGCGTGTGAATAAGGTGCCCCGCAAACTGTGCTTTTGTGGTGTTTATTATTGACGTCACATTTTGTGTTTATCTGAGTGACTTACGAACTGCTTTAAAGGGTATTAGACCTACGTCAGGCCTTGTAGCCTAACTACCAACCTCCTCTTGATATAAGAGATGCAAGAAATTAAATAAAAATAGCGAGAGTAAAAACTAACTTTTGTTAAATAAGCACACGTCAAGGACAAACCGGAAAAGGAACACCTTAAGGCGTCGTTTACGACCTCTATGGAAGGTATTTCTCTATTATCATGTCCAATAAAAGCTAACAACGCACATGCGTCTTTGTTCTTTCACCACATCTTCTACGTTTACACATTCAGTAGTGAGTCTGTCAGGAAAAATGCGCAAGAAAGCTACATGTTCTGAGGACGGACTAAATTCTGCACCACGAAAAGGACAATGTGTCCGGAAATGACACCAACGTCTCGCAAGAATTCTACATTTGAAGACTTGCTGACCGAATTCGACATGTCATTTAACGTAAGGCGATGATCTAATTTGACGCAAGTACACACTTCCTCGGTTGAAGCTGAAAGAACTTATTGAATATGTTTTTGCTTAACACGTCAGTCTGCAGAAAGAACAATTTTAGCCCGGCGTGCCCTCTGTGAAGGAGATTGCTTTCAGCAAGAAGGGTAAGCAACCTGTTCTATCGGAAAACTTTTGGTAGCAAAATGTGATACCAATAAGCTACACGCGAGACTCCACTTGATATTAATTATAAGCAGAACACGCCATTTTTTTCTGCCCATGGAAAAAGGTCTTATTCATCTCTCTGCGTTATTCAGAAAAACAGTGAGATGGGGAAACATATATAAAATTGAAGCTGTTAATACATCTAATGATTATCAGAACAACTCGATCTTGCCATTTCAACAAGAATGTTGAAAGCTTACGTCCACGTGGAACGCTTCTCTCTAATAAACGCTTTCCGCAGGTACCCAGATTCAGTACCAATACGACTATACTCGAAATGATGTACTTCTTTCAACAAAACAAGTACTTGAAGCGATTCGCTACATTAAGGGAACCAAGTCTCAACAACAGGTAAGTTGTGCGAGCATCTTTAAAAAAAATGCAGTCATGTATTAACCCAGACATGTTCTGCACCTCTTATAATGGATGCTTAACTCGCAGAAATATTCAGTGCAGTGAGTTTTCAACTACAGATTAGCTTTAGGAAGCTGCACAATACGTAAATACCTGATTGTTTTTGCCTATTTTTACCTTGTTACAAAGGTGGAAGAAAAGCGCCTTAGACGTGGGAGGCTTCTACTATCCTCCGGAAAACCGAATCGGTGAGAACGATAATGATTTTCTGACTCATTATCGAGGACGCTTTATATAACGCATAAGGACGCTTTATATAATTGCTTGAGAGTAACTTAGTGAAAAAGGTGCTGATATTAATGTCTCAGTGCAGTATAAGCTTTTAATTTTTTAATCATGCTATGTAAGATCTACTGCACAAATTATGAAGTTCCACTGTTCGTGACACCCGACTCACAAAGAAAACTTTGGTAGAAAGTCACTTGGGTACAGCGATCATTCGCGCTCTTTGAAGAGTCCTGGGGCGCTATAACGTAAAATGATTCCCCCCCCCCCCCCAAACAGTTTTTATTCCAAACTCCTGACGTCAAATTTACGTAACCACCGACTCAAGCATCGGGCGGTGACCAGCAGCGTTGTCTGAACAACCCAATCAAACACCCTCCTCGTTTATAGGAGGTCACCTTTGTTCACTTTCAAAACCGATAGCATTGTCTACACGCAGCGGTTTTTCTGATCTAATTGGCTGACAAGAGGCGAGGAGCACGCTCTAGTGGAGAGGGTTTCGGTGGGGCCGAGCCAGCACAGTGAAAAAAGATAACCGCGCGAAGAGGGTGGTGCCGGCTTCTCCGATTAGGCTGCTTCACCTTACTTAGGTTGTGCTGGCTGGTCGAAAATCGCGGCGACGTGCAACGGAATCAGAATGCCGATAAAACGGATCCTCAGGAAGGAAGAATTAGTAGAGCGATGTCGTATGCATGCCGAAAGGGCTCGATAACGTTTTACTGCCACGCAAAAAGGTTTATCATGCGCAAATAAATACATGCTCACCGGCAGGTGCGAGTAGCGAGGGCCTGAGCGATCGGCGGGCAGCCATCTTCTATTCCTTTCGGAACGGGGCAGTCTGTGGCTATCCAGAAAAAATTTCAGTTTTGTTCGGCATATTAATGCATTTTTTTCGCGTACACGTCACTTTGACGTGGTGAGTTTTCGCGGTTTTGTGAGATCACGTGACAGACAGGCGAAGTGGCAGTAGCCAGAAAACATTGGACTAATAGCAGAGGGCTAATGGTGAAAAGGCGTCGAATCAGGAATGTATATTTTTCTTTTGTGTGGTTTAATGATGCATAATCAGTGTGTACACATTATATCAGATGGGGAGCTATCGCGGTTTTCATGACGTCGCGTGACAGACAGGCGAAGTTGGGAGTGGCCCGAAAATGTTTTGACCAATCGTGGTGGCTGATTACAGAAATTGGAATCAAAACAGTTTGAAATCATTTTACGTTATAGCGCCCCTGTGCATGCGAAGAGACTATTGTTTGCTCAAAATGCTTTATTTGTGCTTTTAATAAGCAACGCTTCGTGACGTACTATGTAAGGACAGAAACTTGCTAATGTGAAAAATACTGGGATGTGAACCTCGTTTAATAATAATTGTGATAAAGGCTATTCATTATTCAAAAAGATATTCGAAAACTGTTTGGTACTCGATTCGATTCGCCTCTTACACTAATCGATTCGTATTCGATTCCGTCTCAAAAATCACTATTCGCACACCCCTAAATAAACGACGTGTTTTCTACTTTTCTCGGAAACTTGCAGTTCATGTTCTCATTTCAGAAATACCTTGGGCAATGTTCCGTCCTCCGTTTTTCCAGCGAGGAGTTCCTCGGTAAGATATACACTGTCTGTATACAGGGTGTTTCAGCGAACACTTTCAAAAATTCTTAAAGGTTGCCTGTGGCAGTTATCACAATTCTAGTTGATGAGTTGGTCTACTCGAAGAGGCGGACATTAATTGCACAAGAAACTGAAATGCATAATCGAATAATTAACATAAATTCACTAATTATGTTTTTAACTAATTACCTGATGGCCCATATTGCAATTTACATATTGTATCCGTGCAATTTGCAAGGTGGTTCCACTTGGAACGAATTCTCGGGATGGCGCCAGTTTCGAGATATTAATTCTCGAACTTTGCGGAGAAATGCATTGGCGTTCCAGTTAGGTTCTTAACAAAACGTCACTTTATGCATTGAAGCACAAATTTAACTGGAACGCCAATGCGTTTCTCCGCAAAGTTCGGGAATTAATATATTGAAACTGGTGTCATCACGAGAATTCGTTCCGAGTGGAACCGCCTTGAGAACTCCATGGCTACAATTTGTAAATTGCAATATGGGCCATCAGGTAATTAGTTAAAAACCTAATTAGTGAATTTTTGTTAATCAGTCGCTTATGCATTTCAATTTTTTGATATATATTTGTGAGACAAGGTGAAGTCACTGCTGCGAAAAAAAAACAGAAAGGCGAGCTGCCAAAACTGTGGCCCCGCCAAAAGCAGATGTGACCTTCATGAATCAAAACACACGTGCTCTTCAGAACAAATCACATTTACTTGGATCTTTATTACTGGAACTAGAACCCGACTTTGTAGCAGTTACGGAAACCTGGCTAACAAGCGACATTCACGATCGAGTAATAGGTAGCCCAAACTACGCGGTAATACGGAAAGACAGGCCCGCACGTGGTGGCTGCGTGGCTATTTTTATTAGCAAAAGGCTATCTTTCAACTTCTTCCAGATGTTCAAGGCATGGAAGCAATTTTTTGTAAATTGCTGTTGGGCCCACGCGCTATCACTGATGGCTGTGTATATCGCTGTCCATCGGCTTCCAGCGACGTCATTCCTTCACTTCTTAACTATATACAGCATCATGTATCAAATACGAGACTAATCCTTCTTGTTGACTTTTACATGCCAGAAATAGTTGGGAAATGCATGCGTTTCAAGTCCGCTAATTTTGAGTTCATCTGTGATATAACGCTTAATTTCAACTTGCATCAAATAGTGACTCAGCCCACGCGAGTACATGCATTATCGTTTAACATTCTAGATTAAATTTTTCTGAGTGATCATTTCATACATGACAATGCTAAAGTGGTAATTATACCGGGCATCTCCAACCGTCGGTTGATCTTTATCACTCTAACAGAAAACAAAGCGGGCTTTCATCAGCAGTCATCGCTTCTATATCCTGATTTCAGCCATGCCGATGGCGCAAGCATAACAGACTGTCTTTCTTTCGAGTCTTTCATTGTCTTTCTTTCGTAGCGCTTTCACATAACGTATCCGCTGATATAAATACGTAGTGGAATATATTTACAGACATCATGACGTCATGTCACGATGACGTTATGCATGCGAAGCGAAAGGTAAAGTGATTAAGGAAAAAAAATAAACACGAAAGCAACAAGTCTAACTAGAAACGATCTTCCAGTAGCCGTTAATCACATGAGATGTAAGCTAAAAGATGCTAAAAATAACTACTTTGCGAAGATTCTTCCCAAATTTGTGAAAAATGTCCCAAATAAGTTCGGGAAATACCTGAATCCAAAGAAAACTGACGAGCACACGCATTCCTCTGAAGAGAACAACGCTCTCGTAAACTACTTTAACGATTACTTCCAATCAGTTTTCACCGTAAATGATGGATGCATACCATCCATGGAAACTTCCGACCGTACTCAAATAAAACCACTAACAGTGATCGAGCAAGGAGCGCTTACCTTTTTTTAAACATTGACACAAAGAAGGGCACGGGTCCTGACAAACTGCCAAACATCTTTCTTAAGAGGTATGCGGAGTGGGTAGCTAAATACTTATGCCTAATCTTTAATAAACCACTGAACTCTTGCACTGTTCCCATGGAGTGGAAGGCCGCGAAAATAATACTCATACATAAATCAGGCACCAGAACCGCGGTCTTTAATTACAGACCAATATCACTAATTAGCTCTGTGTGTAAATTACTAGAACACGTAATATTAAAACACGTAACTATATATCTGGAAGAACAACATATCTTGTCTCCTGCACAGCATGGTTCCCGTAAGGGCCTTTCAACTATTACTCAACCTTTAGAATTAATACATGATGCAGCCCAGGCCATTGACAACCACAAGCCAATAGAGCTTATTTTCTTAGATTTTCTAAAGCATTGAACTGCGTTTCACATTAAAAAAACTAATAAGCAAATTACAGATAACACTTGAAGGTGGTCCCATAGTTCCCTGGATTAAAGACTACTTTAGTAACCGCTCACAGTATGTACAAATATGCGACGCTGCCTCCAGAATATTACCATTCACATCATGCGTACCACAGGGTAGTGTTCTAGCGCCACTCTTATTGACAATATTTCTTCATGAATTGCCTCTCTCAAGTAATGTAAGTATCAGGCTCTTTGCAGATGATTGCGTCATTTACCAGGAAATAAATAGTCTTGCAGGTCACCTAATCCTTAATAGCGCGCTAGAAGCTGCACACAAGTTGTGCAAAAACTGGCAAATGTCTCTTATTGTTGGTAAATGTGTTTCCTTCGCAATAACCCGCAAAAAATAAAGGTCTAACTTTTCTTACACTGTTGAGAACTGTCCCCTGACTGAAGTAAACAAACACAAGTATATGGGAATAGCAATTAAATTCGAACGTTGTAAATGGAGACTCACATTGATAACATTACTAGCACAGCCCTAAAGCGTCTATTTCTACTCCAAGGACGTCTTAATGTTGCACCGCCAAATACAAAACTAATAGCTTATACAACACTTCTCCGATCTGTACTAGAATATGCTAGCCCTGTCTGGTTCCTTTTTACCCAGCAACAGTTGAGCGAAATAGAGGCAGTACAAAGAAAAGCAATAAGGTTTATCTTCAATGACTATAGACTGACAGACTCACCAACACATTCACTTAGTAACGCTGGCATCATAACACTACAAAACCGAACCAAACTAACGCAACTAAAATTGACGTTACAGTTACTACATAACATAATAAAAATTGATACCTCAAGAATTTTATCTTACTCACCAGGAAGAACATCTCGTAATAAGCACTCTTATACACTAACTGAATGATCTTTCAATACTTATCGCTTCAAAGACTCATTTTTTCCTGTAGCTTTTAAAGACTCCATGTAACTCATTGAAACCAACTGTCTCTCACGAATCATCATTAAACAGCTCTATATAGTAGTATGATTGAGAACGAATTGGCTTGCGTCACAGATAGCCCAAATATTATCATAGATACGTTAAACTTAGTGTTGAGCCTATGTCATTGTTCAAGTATATATATATATATATATATATATATATATATATAGTGTTCGATGGTTATGACTAAAACCATTTTTTCTTCTAGTGTTCAAATAGGAATGTATAATGTTATGCATGTACGATTATGTGGAACTCACGGACTTTTCATGTACCTTCCCTGCTAAATATCTGACGATATTGGCCCTATTCATAAATAAATAATAAACAGATAAACAGTCAATGCTGTATCGTTCATGGAAACCTACCCAGTTCAGCGTGCTAAAGAGCTGTGGGTAGCCATGTTGGGAGGTCAAAACTTTACATAACTTGACCTGCAAGACGGCTACCAGCACATATCTGTCTATGCAGAAAGCCGTAATAAGTAATGTAGCCTACTGGTTTCACGTGTAACGTCTTTCAGTTCGGCCATGGGGTCGCTCTTTAAAACCGCATGTCAGGAAAAAGTGTTATGTTATTGTCGCTTATGACTTTGCAACGGTACTTACGTGCCTTGCGTTTGTATCGTTGTGCACAGCAAAGAAGCCATTACTCGGCCATGGATGTGTCGCTTGCACAGATGGTGCCGTTATCCGCGCTACGCAGGACGCAATCCGAGCTCCATTTAGCCTCACGCGCGGCGTTGAGTGAGGCGTAGCCCGGCATTAAATTTCTCGATACGAGCAGAAGTGGTCGGCGTTTATCAGAGCTCGCTCAGCCATAGTACGTATAATGCATGTAATTGAAACTGGTGCTCATCAGGAGTTATCAGGCTACAAATGCGCAATTGGTGGGAGAAACTTTGCGCTTGCTCGGCTATGGCGCCACCGCATTAAACACGGAGGTCCCAGAAATGGCGAGCAAGACAGCGAAATATTTAACCCCTTAGATGGCGGCGAAACTTGTCTATATATGGAGCGCAGACGCAAGACACTGAGGCAAGATCTGAAGCTCAAATCACCCACGAGTTTGCCAGGCTCGAGTGGGGCAGGGCAACTGGGGCGCCACCATTAGGGGGAACTGTTCATATACCGCAGTGCGCCAAAGGGCCTCTGCAAAATAAACCCCTCTATAAATACGAAGTGAGCAGAACTGCAAAATTATGCAGTAAGACCATCATAACCTGTAACAGAAATTAATCATATATGATTTTTAATTCGCTAATAAATGTAACTTGCAAATCTGATTACGTCATTTCTTTACCCATACCCCCTCTGCAACACGTGCAAGACGTTTTCAGTACCCCGCTGAGACTGCGTCCCTGAAACAGCCTACCGGACACTTCTCGCACAAGAAAACACATGCTTCGCGGCCTCCTATCTTTTAACGGTGTTGTTGCCTGTAATCTCTCTAATCGTTGTTTATTCGATTAAAGCAAAGTACAAAATAAATTTACACCGTGACCTCCATTGTGAGCACGCGCAAATATTTGAGTAGAGGGTAGGCAAGCAAAAGTTAGAAGGTGGTCTTCACTCTATAGGAGACTGCTGCTGTCGCCGTAAATAAGCTCAGATCCGATGGAATCGATCAGGTCTGCTGCCCTTTCTTGTTTCACATTTACTGGCACATAATCAGGTACCATTTTCCAGCACACGTCTGGGCCCTCCTGCTATCGTTGCTTCTGGATAGTCGACAGTGCGCGAATAAAGATGGCTCGCTTTCCAAATCACCGTGGACTCACACCGGGTGCAACCCAGTGTTGCCAGGTCCTACGAGGCGGCAGTAGCCAAAACTTAGAGAAGTTGTAGCCCAAACGTAGACAAACAGAATAAAAGTGCAAAATATTTCGTAGCCAATATAGCCATTTTTATTTCCAATTTTATTTGTGTATACATTTTCGCATTCGACTACGGCAATCCTGTTTTGCACAACCCGTCATAACAAAATGTCCTTGCCGCCGTGACAGTCGGCCCTTTTAAACAACAGTGATATCATGCTTGCACAGAACATTTCTTGGTTCGGCCCGGAAGCTCTTAAGTTCCAGCGAATCGTTGCAGAGGGCGAAATCAGCGCTTTTATTTTCTTACAAATAGTACTAAGTTATTATTTTTAGTTATTTACGGTAATATTAACTGCGAACTCTGCTTTTTAACTGTCGTGAACACAAAATGATGCTCAGCGTCATCCATCTCTCACGTTATCTCATGCCTACGGCGTAGAAATTTAGCTGTCCAGCGATCTGCGATGGCGACGTGCCCACAGCTTCTTTTTTGGTGAGCTAAAACATGTCTTTCGCGCTATGATATCTCGCGTTATTTGTCTGATCGCCCTATCTTGTTTTCTCTTTTTTGTTTTTGTTTTTCAATTAGCTCTGCCCGGATTAGCTGGGACACACACTACCTATATAGTGTCAATTACATCAAACTGTCCGCCATCTTCGGTCTCTAGCACGCCAAGAACATGTGTTAAGAAAAGGGACAGGCAACAGATGCCACTCACTGTCTGAATCGGTGTAAGTGGAGCTTTAAAAGATTACTGCGCAAACCGGCACACTAGTGTAAGAAGGGCGCAGTCGTTTTCGGCGACGAGCACGTCCCGAACTAACTCGCTCGTAATGGTAAAAGCCGCGACGGCGCAGAAACAGCAATAGTAAACAACAAATTGATAACAGTGGTAATGTTGTGAAAAGCGGTTATTGTCAAAAAGCAAACCATGTTGATGGCTAATAAAGTTTTAGAAGGGGCGCCTAAACTTTGGGGCCCCAAAGAGCTTTGCGGGTGTTAGCGTTGGGGCATGCAGGAATGAAGAGTTTTGGAATCGGCGTTTTGCGTTTGCAGGTAGCGTGTTGCGTTTGAAGCGTCACTACGGCGTCAAAGCAAAGCTGTTATAAATATTAAAATGAAATATACCATATTATGATAAGAAAAGTCATTTAGACTTTCGTGTTTTCGCCTTTAATTACAATTTAGAACTTATTCTATTAGCAGCATGCAACTTGTTGGGGTTAGTTTTGAGTAACCAACTTTACGCACCAAGTCAATCCGTGATAGGCCTACGAGCCATGAAATCGACAATTCAATTCGGAGTCAGCGGCGTATAATGAATCAATCTTCATTACACATGTTAGTTGTGAGAAAGCGATAACCGCAATCACTTCTTCTAGCTTGCGAACTTCACGCATTACCACGAATCGAGTCCAGTTTTGTGCTAGGTTAGAGCCGTCGCTTCGATGGGCGCCGCCATGTTTGTTGACGAAAGCTTTTGGGGCAGCTTTTGGGGCTCCCGCTAAACCGATGAAATAGCGTGCCCGAAGCAAAACCCAAACACAGTTGCCGTCTTGCGCATGCGCAGTGGCTTCGACGCTATTTCTTTGGGGCCCCAATACGTTTGAGGCCCCGATTCTAAAAATGTAATAGTTGCTGGGGTTCTACGTGCCAAAACCACGATATGATTGGGAGGCATGACGCAGTGGGGGACTCTGGATTAATTTTGGCCACCTCGGGTTCTTTAACGTACACCTAAGTACACGGGTGTTCCTGCATTTCGCCTTGATCGAAATGCGGCCGCCGTGGCCGGGAATCAAACACGCGTCCTCGAGCCAGCAGCACGACACCTCACAAGCTAAGCTAACACGGTGGGTAAAGTTCACGTGACGTAGTGCACTGATGTCATCGTGGTAAAGATGTTTCGATATTAGCAGAATGAGTATCAGCATCCATGACGTTACGGGCAAACCATCTAGAAGTGAAAGCACCAGAACCCATCTTTGGCTCGGGGTCTTGCTCTCATCCTTTTTTATATATTATCGCATACTTGGACCACTTCCCAATGTTTGGATTCTTCTCTCTGAGGTGGATCCGATCTTACGTCCAACCTATTGAAGTGAATCTCGAATGTAAGCACGGACAAAAATTGATCTAGCAGGTGAAGGAAAATGGCAGTAAAGCTTCGCGCGAGATAGGTGGAGTAGGTCTAAAGCTGTGCCCGGCGCGATACTTCATCCAGAAGACATGGCCATGAACACACTGGAGCGTGTCACCCACCCATGCTTACCATCATTCATGTCGGTGTCATGATCGCCGTACGGCCCAGACCCTATGTTATTGCTCTCCCTTCCTGAGCATAGCCATGTTAGTACAGTGTATTGTGAAAAACCCACTACCCCCAGGTTCATCCCGATGCCCGGAGATCGGGTGCATAACGGTCAAGCGGGGTGTAAGTTTAAGTGCATCAAATATCAAAGCCACCGGCTCAGACAACGGCGCAGAGAGGGAAGGAACGACGAGGGGGGGGGGGGGGGGGGGGTCAGTTCGCGCATGCACACGCGCACAGCCACGCGGCCGGCTCAGCCCGCTAAAACACAGCCTTCGAGATTGGCTTCTACCCGATCAGAGCCACCTCTGGAGCGTGGATTATGGCGCCACTTATAGCCCAAACACAGCCAAGTCGCAGATTTTCAGTAGCCCAAATATAGCCACAGAGCCAACTCGTCCAAGTCGACGCCATAAAATTTTTCCCGTAGCCCAATTTGGCTATATATAGCCAAACCTGGCAACACTGGTGCAACCGCTTGCGACGTGGCAACATTTTTTCTGCACGCGTTTGCCATCGAACGAGCATGCATGCTCTCACCAAATAGAAAAATTCTTCAGCGTTCACTCCTTAGGACTTTCATTAACGTTTTGCATCCATCCATCAGCGTTCACTCAATCCACAGTTGATTAAATCTAAGGTTTTCGCAAGCTTAACTTGCTAACAAAAAGTGCTGTAATAGACACTAACTACAAGTTGCTGTTTTTAAATGCACTTGTACATTTTAACAAATTCAAGTTGCTGGGTAATCAGAAGTGTGGAGTGTGTATACTATCAACTTGTTTATAAGTAAAGCCACTGAGATGTCACCTAACGGTGGATGCTAAAACAGGCGTTTTGAGCAAAAAGTTAGAAGTGGAACCAATTGGCCAAGAGTAGTTTAGTTTACCGGTTTTGCAGTGGCGCCTAAAATCAGCATTTAGCACTTCCGGACTATGTTCCGCAATCTTAAGCTCCCATTTCATTCCCATTCTATCCCAGCAGATGTCGTCATTCAATTTCCCATTGCATTCCGGGTATTTGATCCTGAAAACATTACAACTCCGGAGTTGCCACTCCGCAACTCTGATCTCGACGGGCCCCTTGCGCGAGCATTGACAAAGAAGATTTATTCTCCTTTGCGTGTGACAGTATTCCCGTGAAATTATAAATACACAGCGCACATTGGGCCATTTCGCCTATGCGTTTTCGCCTTCGCTCTTTATTACGATGAGGTTAAAAAGCGCATTTTTACGTTGTGATGACATTAAAGCATTTGTTGTTAGTTTCGTCGCCTAATGTATTCTGCGCCCTCTCAGGCGGTCAACAAGGTCAAGATTCATGTAGCTAGGCCAGTGCTACTCGAGGGACTTCTGAGCTTCCTTGCAACAGTTGGCACTCTGCCGCCATTCTCTTATTCCTTGCGTGGGAGAGACCTACTCTCCCCGAAGAACAGAAAGCGCGGAGCCGCGGATTTGTGTGCTCAGTTGCGCAGAAAGCCAAATTACCAGGAAATCATGGACCACAAGCAGAGCGCATGTCCGCGGTCAAGTAGGCAACTCGCTGACTAGGTCTCTTGCGTACCTCGTCAGCGCCATTCCAAGCTTGTTGCCGGGCTTCACATCTCCTATTGGAATTGGAATTACTGAGCGCGTGCGAATATTCAAAATTTCGGTAATGGGTCGAATAGTTCTTCTTATTCGTTTCAATTTTTACTCCTGAAGGCAGTATATAAGGTTCCCAAATGTTCAGTTCTTTTAAATATATCAAATCTAAGCACTTGTTAGAGTAGTGAAGGAGATGGAAAGATGAATCTGAGCACTGCTCCGGATGATTGTGGAGCAGTGTAGCGGCGCTTGTTTAACCAAGGCCACCAGTTCCTAACCGAAATCATGCTGAAAGCAAGTCCTTCTCAATTATTTCCAGTCATTTCACAGGTATTGCTTCATTTCATGAAGCCTAAATACGAATTCGTTCAGGCATTTCATTTGGCCAGTGTCACAATGTTTGCATCCCGTGAAAACAAGGTGCGGCTTTGTATCACACTGCTCTCCTGTCTGCAAGCGCAACAATACACATGCGTCTGGTAAGGCACTAATGCCTTGTTTTATTACAAAGCTTGTCAGGGTGACTTGATAGACCCATACTGCTCATTATGTGGGCCCATCGCCTGCTCAAATCATATTCTCTGGGACTGCAGCCAAGACCCCCCCACCAGATCTCCCTCACGTGAAACGGGGAAAGCAATACTCCGGGATCACAGCCTGGAGGTTCAACTTCGGGCCACCGAAAGAGCCGAGGATGTGGATGTAAGGCATCGCCTGGTAGTCACCCCCCTCACTAAGCCAAATTGGCGAAATAAAGTTGTTTCCTCCTCAGGGTGTACAAGATGATTGAAAGCGGTTGTCCATCATTTACAAGCTCCTCAGTGAATGGTATCACATGCCTGATTTCTTTGCTTGTAAACGGACTCCGCGCGAACTTTGGAGTTCTTGTTGAGTTAGAAATGAAATATTGTTACGCAGGCTGAAGAGGGAGGCTTGAAAATAGACGCGTCCCTTTAATGGCGGGCCAGCAGAAGAACGAGCAGGTTACGCGCTTTATCGTGTTTCATGTCGCCGACCTTCGCGCGCGCCGTACCGCGGTGCGGAAGCCCCACCACTGTGTCAATTGCCCCCCATGCGAAAAGCGACCGTCTCTGTCGTGTCAAAAAGTCCTGTCAGCGAATTCGACGGCAAGAAATTGAGCTTCTGAGGTGCATCTGGACGTTCACGTACGCGCATGGTATGGTGTCATGCGCACTACATGAACAACTTCAGCGCGAGGACGCGAGGACTTCAGCGCTTCGTAGGTTACGTCACTGAGGCGGTGTGTAATCTTGTAGGGAGCAAAATACCGGCGGAGCAACTTTTCCGAAATTTCATGGCTACGGATGGGCGTCCACTTCCACACGCAGTCGCCGGTGTTGTAATGGACGTCGCGTCGACCCTGGCTGTATCGAAGAGCGGCGGTATGCTGTTGGTTCTGGATACGGTGTCGAGCAAGCTGGCATGCAGCTTCGGCTGTTTGGATGAACTCTTCCACGTGTTCGTTGGTCGGGCTATTATCAGCCACAGGTAGCATGGCGTCAAGTGTTGACGTGACGCGGCGCCCGTAGACAAGTTCAAACGGCGTAGACTGTGTGGTCTCCTGTACTGCAGTGTTATAGGCGAATGTCACATATGGCAAAATCTCGTCCCACGTCTTGCGCTGCACGTCGATATACACTGAAAGCATATCAGCCAGCGTACTGTTCGGTCGTTTCGTTAAGCCATTTGTTTGGGGATGATACGCAGTGCTCTTGCGGTGAGACCTATGCGTCAGCTGGAGAACGTCCTGAATAAGTTCGGCTGTAAATTCTGTACCGTGATCGGTGATGAGAACACATGGTGCACCGTGTCGTAGGATGATGTGGCGACAAAAAACTTGGCCACTTCATACGAGTTTGCTTGTGGAATAGCTTCGGTTTCGGCATACCGAGTTAAGTAGTCGGTAGCGACGACTATCCATCTGTTTAGCGAAGAAGTCACTGGAAATGGGACAAGCTGATCCATTTCTATTTGTTGGAACGGTGCTTGAGGAGGGTCCACAGGGTGTAGACAGCCAGCCGGTTTAAGGGGAGGTTTCTTGCGGCGCTGATAATTGCGGCAGGTCCTCACGTACCGTTGCACAGAAGGAAAATGCCGGGGCCAGTAATGCTGCTGTCGTATGCTTGATAATGGCTTAGCGAATCCCAAGTGTCCTCCGCATGGCTCATCATGGAAGGCTTGCAAAATGCCTTGGCGCAGCGCCGACGGCAAGACAAGGAGGTACGTATTTGGACCACTTCTGCAGTTTTTCCTGTAAAGGACGTTGTTGTGCAAACAGTACGATGATAAGCCGCGAACAAGCGAGCGAGGTAAAACAGATTTAACTCCTTTTAAGGTGCTCGATCAGCGGCAGTAGCTCAGGGTCAGCGCACTGGCGCTCAGCAAACTTTACGGCGTCGACAACGCCCACAAATTGCAAGTCATGGTCAGGGTCCGATGATGTCGTAGGGAGTGGTGCGCGTGACAAATAATCACGCGCATCACTGTGCTGTGCTTCCTGTGCTTTCTTAGAGATCGGTAGACAACGTTAATGTTGTCTAGCCTGCGCTCTTGTATGTGCAGGCTATAGCGGGCTCGTCTGCCTGAAGGATCCTTTAGGTTGGCAAGCCAGCACAGGGCGATGTGATCACACACGGCCTTAAAGGGTCTACCATACAAGTAGGGTCGGAATTTACTAATTGCCCACACAATCGCTAACCATTTTTTTTCACTGGTTAACCTTTTCTCAGCCTCGGTGAGACTGGCTTGCATAAGCAATAGTGCTCTTCCGCGCCATCTTTCTACTGCACAAAAACTACGACGAGACCCGCACTGCTGGCGTCAGTAGACGCTGTGCCATCGTCTTCGTCGAAATGAGAAAGTATTGGGGCAGCTTGCAAACGCTGGCGCAATTCATTGAACGACTGCTGTTGCTCGTCCGCCCAAATGAAAGGCACATCGTTGCTTGTAAGCCGTGTCAGAGGCTCAGAAATTCTCGAGAATCTCTCGACGAAGCGCCTATAATATGCGCACAAACCAAGGAAGCGCTGGGCAGCCTTCTTTTCTGTGGGTGGTGAAAACTCGGCGACGGCAGCTAACTTGTCGGGCTCTGGTCGGACGCCTTTAGGACCAATTACGTGGCCAAGAAATGTGAACTCTTGGAACCCGAATTGACATTTTTCAGGCTTGATGGGGAGGTCGGGAGTACGGATCGCAGCGACGACGCTCTCGAGTCGTGCGAGGTGCTCTTGAAACGTGCTCGAGAACACGGCGAAGTCGTCCAAGTATACAAGGCAGGTTTGCCATTTGAGTTCGGCAAGCCCGGTATCCATCATCCGCTGAAAAGTGGCAGGTGTGGAACAGAGACCGAAGAGGTGAACTTTGAACTCATAAAGCCCGTCAGTTGTCACAAACGCTGTTTTTTCATGATCCTGTTCACCAACTTCGAATTGCCAATACCGGGTGTTAAGACCTGCGATGACAACCGTGAATACGCTACTAAGAAGCGAGAGCGGAGGCGGGGGCGCCTAACAAGACCCTCAATGACAACCGCGAAGACGATATCGAGAAGCAAGCGAGAGCCAAGGGGCGCCATTAACGACACCGTCCGAGCAAATAATCGTGATTACCACGGTGCCACGTGTCACCGACTCGATAGTGGCCACTGCACCCTCTCCACGGCACTGCACGTGCCTGACTCACGCCCTTTTACTGTGTTCTTTACTTCTCTCTTTCCTCTTTCCTTTCCCCACTCCAGTCTTTTACTACTGCAAATAAACCAGTCTCGAAACGGATCCCTAAGAACGAACATTCTTCCTTCGTGGCTCCTGCGCGCACGGCCAACGCCGTCCACCTAAGTTAACGCGCAGCAAAAGTTAGCCAAGTCGTTCAAAGGCGACAGTGATTAGATTCAGTCCATCGGCGCGAGTATTCATCACACCCGGATTTAAGATCCGACGAAGAAAAAAATCTTTGCATGTTGTAGACGGTCCAATTTGTCGTCGATGCGTGGTAATGAATAGACATCGCGCTTGGTGACATGGTTTAACTTTGTGTAATCTACAGAGAAGCGTAGTGTGTTGTCTTTCTTTCTGACTAAAACTACAGGGGAGGCTCATGGGCTTGCGGACGGCTGAATCACGTCGTCTTGGAGCATCTCTTTCACGTGCTGCTTAATCACTTCTCCTTCCACTGGAGACACTCTGTAAGGATGCTGGTGAAAGGGCCGTGCGCCGTACTTTGGGCGACGTGGAAAATAAGTCGGCAAATTCATTCACAAGACTCAGTAGACGGTCTTTCTGCTGGTCTGGCAGAGCAGCATTAACGTGAATCCGTTCTTTTAGGCTGGGTAATGCGATTTCCAGTGTCCCAATGTCAGTAACGTCAATGATTTCGCGAAGAAAGGCGATTGTCTTTCCTCGTGGTACATGCCGATACTCGTTGCTAAAGTTTGTTAGCAAAACAACTGTACATTTGTTTCGCACCTGAAAAATTTCTCTGGCTATGCATATGTTGCGTTCAAGAAGCAGCGGAATGTTTTCCTCAGCAATTCCTTCGGCGTCGTCTCCATTTCGCATCGGGCAACAGTAAGCACGCTACCCTTAGGTGGCAACGTGACGTGATCATCGGCTACGGGACGCGCAACATCACGGTCACTGTCATTACTGTTTGCTATGACCGTTCGTCTCAAGGAAATCCATGCTTCGTATAAGGTCCTTTGAACATTCAGGAAGAATGACGAAGTCGCCGACGTACATGAAGCCCCGATAGTTGACTCGTGCCACGCACGAGCCCTCTGTAATTATGAGGTGCCCTCCTGCAGTATGAATCTGAGTTCCGGCAGATTGCGTCGATACTTTGTTCAGTATACGCGCGAAATTGTGATTCATAACAGACGTCTCCGCACCCGTTTCAATTAACGCCGTGACTTCGTGGTCATCTATGGTAACTGGTGCGTCGCAAGTTACTGACACCGAACTGCACTGCTTGCTGTGCGTCTCAATTTCGTCATATTGCAGTCGTCGTAGTGGAGGGTCTTCAGCGTTTGCAACGTCAGCGGCCTCACCTCCGCAGGTCGCTGGACTTAGTTTTCCCGAGTGCCAGGGCTGGGTGAGCGACGCCTTGTTGCGCTCGGCCTGAAGAGAGGGCTGGAAGACCTGTTTCGGGCTGGTGACACTGACGGGGGGTCACGGAATCGTGGGCCAAGCGAAGCCCAGGCGTCTGCAAGGTAGGCTTCAATCTCCAGGGGGAATTCGCCATTGCGCTGGCACGGCGCAATAAGTGAAAATCCACGGAGCCCAGCTCGGCGGTAAGGAAACGCCCATGTAGAGGTGATTGGCCTCACCGCAATGAAATTTTGTACCGAGTTTTATGAAATTGCTTCAAAATTAATTATGTTCATTACGCAAGACAACGAATGGCTCATACCCCCTTAAGCAATGGCTCATACCCCCGAAAACGCGGCCTCCCCATTGCGACGACAGTAGAGAAGTTGAATTATACGCTGGAATGATTAGTGGCATCGCAGCTAGCTGTGGAAGCAGACGACGACGACGACGACGAATGCGGGAGCAGTGGCATGAGCGCGCTCCGAGAATGAACGCGTTCCGACAACCTTTGCAGCTCTGAGAGCAGCTGGTTTCTGTAGTGTTGCATCTGCCTGCGTACGATAGCGTATACAAGCTTCGCTTGAAAAACTCCCGATACAGCTTTTAAGCGAAGCTTTATAGGCTCACAACTGTCGGCGGTGGTGGTGGTGGCGGCGGCGGTGTCACTCTGAAAAGTGGGCGGATCTGGTGATAGTGGAGAAAGGGTCCGAGCTCAATGGCACATACCAGGGACAAAAAAAAGAGAAAGAGAGAGAGAGAAGGAAAGGTGCATAGTGAGATAGAGAGAGAAAGAAACGAAATCACCACGAAGGTCAGATATTTCACTGACACTTTCCATCGAATTATAATATTTGTAAATATGACAAATGAAGTATTTAGACGGAATGCACAAAAAAATAATTTGAGTATCTCCAAGTGACAGCAAACAACATTATCTTCGTTCTGTCCAGCTACCTGGCGTTTGCATATTTTAAACGAAGCTTTATAGGCTCACAAGTGTCGGCGGCGGCGGTGGTGGTAGTGGTGGTGTCACGCTGGAAAGTGGGCCGATCCTGGTGATAGTGGACAAAGGGTCCAAGCTCAGTGGCATATACCAGGGACAAAAAGAAAGATAGAAACAGAGAGAGAGACACAACGAAAGAGAGAGAGAAATGAAGAAAGAGAGAAAGAAAGGAAGAAAGAGAGAGAGAAAGAAAGAAAGAAATGAAGAGAGATAGAAAGAGAGAAAGAAGAAAGACAATCACCACGAAACCATATAAACACACACGACAAGCTTCGCTTACCCCCATTTTCTCGAAAGGAGAAGCGTCAACGAAGAGCCGCCGACCCTGAGTTTAGGGCTAACGAAGCAGAACTGCTGCGACACTGTCGCCTTGCCATAAGCTTCGCTTACCCCCGTTTTCTCGACAGGGGAAGGGCTCTGATTTTTCGTTTTGTTCCATAGTACGTGACACGTAAAAGTGTATTTCTTTTTCGAACGTGAAAGAAGCCCGCGAATACACTCATTTTCCCGCTCGACTGGCCGCTCTAGGCACTTTGCGTAGATTTGCGAGCTTTTTTCAGGCTCGGAAAAACACTTATGTAGCACGTATTGAGCAGCAGAGAGCTGTATCGGGTGTTTGTCATGTTGCTCCACAATTTTCTCATTGACACTCTTCATCTAATTATAATATTTGAGAAGTTGATTATTTATTATTAAGACTAAATATGTAATTAGGCGGAATGCAAAAAAAAGATTAATCTGAGTTACTTCAAGCAAGAATACCTTGGTTCCATCCAGTGACGTGGCATTTGCATATCTTTAAATATTGTTGCATGTTAGTTGGGACAGCCTGTATGCAATGGCAATGCGAATGTTACACATGTATGTCAGTGTGCGAAACTATACGTATCCGCCGCTGTAGCTCAATAGGTGAAGTGCTCGACTGCTCAGCTCAAGGTCACGTTCCTCATTCCTGGTCGGGGCGCCAAGATTTTAACGCCGTGATAAGCAAAGCTGCTTTTTTTGCTTATATTTCTTTGATGAGGAGTAATGAAAAAAGGAATGTTGCTTTAGGATAATGTTTCGACAAGAGGACTTTGCTTCAGCCAAGTTCCCTTGTCGAAATGTTAGTTTAAAGCCACGTTCCTTGTTCGTTTCCATGTTCCTTTGCAGTACTGTTTCCTTCATATTGGTTGGGGCCTTCAAGAACGCCAAGTGACTTCGCAGCCCTCTACAACACCATCACACATAGCTGAGATGTAGCTTTTGGACATTAAATACCAAATTAGGATTTCTTAAGACCTACACGTAGAAAAATAGTCGCGGTTAGTTTACATTTCGTTCTCTAGGAAGCCGCGTCCACTGTGCGAGTGTTTTTGAGTGCATGTCTGTAACACAAGGAAGTAGTATCGAGTGAAAGTGCTTTGTTTTAAACACGTTGTAATTGTAGGTGTCTGTTTGTTTGCAGTTCCCTAAACTTTGGTGCCATCGGCGGGCTTATTGCTCACGAAATGCTCCATGCCTTCGACGCAAGCGGTGAGATAAGCTACATTATTACATGTGTAGGGTAGGGCACCGAGATGGTTCATTCGGAGGCCAGTCATGACGAAGATTGCAGTACGGAGATTGTAGTTGCCAAGTGTTTAGCTTGGAGCTGCCTAGTTAGACCTGCCTACCAAGAAGAGCTGGCTGTGCCTTATCGGCTAGCAGCGCTATAGTGTAGTCATTGGCAAGCTGAGCGCGAAAGCTCAGAAAAAGAAGGCCGGAGAAGACAAATGGCAACTGTGTGTTTCTTCCAGAAAATTTTAATTTATTCGCAGCATTGGCGGAAAAAAACCAATTGCACATAATTATTGCCATATTCAGGAAACGCAGTAAGATGTACTGCAGAGACAAAACACGGAATGCAGAAACAAGCGACCGAATTAATTTTCTAATATACCCGAATGCCAGTACACTGTGCTATGCTGAACTGTTAGGTAGGCTGAAGGATACTATCCAAAGGTAAGGGAGGTTTCATATTGCCCCCAATTTGAAGACAGGTAGAGGAAGGTTAAGAATGACAAGACAAGGTTATCAGCAATGAGGTGAAGTCATAGCTTGTGCCTGGGAACGAATGTGAAGATTTATATCCGCAGTTTTGTGAGCAGATAAAAATACTGAGTTAGATACTAAACAGAAAATTATGGCTCCAGATAGCCTAGTTACACAGGACAACAAAGAAAAGAAAAATTCCACGGCATGGATTTCAAACTTCAGACCTGAAGTCAACGTGCGTGCGCACAGTAGTAAATAAAATGAGCTAATTGACATTTGAATGGGACATTCTAAACAGAAAACTATGCGTTAGAAGGAACAACATATACGTAGTCAAAGCTGAGATTGCAATCTGAGCAACATGTTTGTCATATAATAAGGGCATCATAGAAGTCCATATCTAATTTACGGTACCTGTTACTGCCACCTAACCTGGATTACACGTAGTAGCTAAAAAACGGTAACTATTTGTGTAACTACCGTTGAGTGCAGAGCAGCTTAGCAAAATGTGATCAAGCAAGCAAGCCGCTTGCTGGAGTAGAATAAGAGTCGATATAATAAAACATCACAGGTATGTACCACTTGAAAAGCACTGTGGCATAATCAATGACAGCGGGCCTTAACTGTACCCGGGACGAGACAGAATGAAAACACGTTTTTTACAGCGTAAGGTTTTATGGGCTCTTTCTAATAGCCATTTCGGTTGGCGATGGTGTCCGCCACCGCCGCCGCTGCCGCCGCCACCGGTGGTGTCCAGTGTCCGTAGCAGCTAGCACCTGGAACAAGAAAAAGAATACCCACTTCCCGCCGGGATCGAGCACGAGCCCGCTGCGTGGGAGTCAGCTACTCTACCACTGAGCCATGCCAGTTTTTTTCCTTCATATTATGTACTGCATCATTTATGTGTGAGAAAAATAGTATATGCGAAAACATGCAAGCACTAGTCAACACATCTTATATGCATGGCCTAGAAAGGACCTAAAATCTCGTTGAGCACACCTTGCACACACAAAAACTACAAGTAGCCTTGAGCTTAAAAAGATGGGAACGACAAGCAACGTAACAAGAGGTGGTACTAGTCTGGTTGACACTGTCAAGTCATACATGTCCTTCGAGTGACCAATCATTTGAGCGTAGTGAAATTTCGACGAAAGAACACGTTGAGGCGTAACGGTCCAACATACGTGTCATCCATAAGGTATGTAGTCCAATTAAGAAAAAACATATCAAAAGACACGTGTTCTCCGTGGGGTGCAATCAAGTATCAGATGGTTTGGTGATTCAAAATGAAATCTTTCTTGCGAGTTCCTTGGAGCACATCCCAAAATAATATTGCGTCTTTGCAACTTAAGAAGCAACACAGCACAATTACCCCACTGCCGAAAATTTACACCAGCAGCGAAGTAGAATACACTTGGTTACTGCAATCCTCGCTGTTTTTGACTGTTTAATGTCTGCGCCACCAGGTGGCATCAGCATACCGGCCACTCACGTTTACGGTTCCACCCCAACGCCCGCTCCGCCCGAGTTTACCCGATTACCGGACAACTGAAATATCTCTATTATCTCGTCTCATAGGCTCAAAGGTAGAGGACCACACAAAAGTAGCGAATATTCTATGAAATCGTTGAATGTCAGTCCAAGCAGTGTGCAGTACATAAAATATTTTTGTAGCCAGGAACAAGTTACAAGCCGCCGCCCTACCAAATCTAGAAAGGCGGTGTGGCGAAAAGTTATCCGCATGGCGTGAAGTGCCGGTACATGTTCCCGCCAGAAATGCGCACTAAGCGTATATGCATCAAAAGGAACACCAAGGTATTTAGGTGGCATGGTTGTCCATTCTGTACCAGCATACTGAGTCGGTGTACATCCCCATAAGCCAAACCAAGGACGTGAGCTTTTTGACCAATTCATCTGGGCACGCCACGCCAAATTGTTCAGTCAATGACAGTACCTTGTCACTGCTCGGTTTGAGCAGAACAAAGCAAGATCATCTGCGTAAGCCAATACTTTGAGTTCATTGCCCAAAATGTTAAAGCCATGAATGTCACTGCATTTTAAAAGGCGTATACACATTGGCTCTAAATAAAGGACGCATATAAGTGGTAATAACGGACAACCCTGTTTTACCGAGGAAAGAATAGACACCGGCTCGGACAGATTACCATTACCAATTATATTGGTAGAACAGTTAGTGTAGCACATGTAAACAACCTTTGTAAATAACGCAACGGAGCCAACATTGACATGTTCTAAAAGTTTGAAAAGGAACGCGTGGTTCACTCGGTCAAATGCTTTGGCTACATCGATCTGAAATAATGCAAAGTGTTCAGAGTGGGACGAGCAGTGCTGTAGAGCTGTTCGGACTAGATGTAGGTTTCTATGGAACGGCCTTTTAATCCGTAAGTCTGGGGAGGTCCAATAAGTAATGCCATTGCATACTGTAGTCGATTAGATAAGACTTTTGCATAAATTCTGTAGTCTACATTCGTCAGTGTAATGGGTCTATAGCATTCTACAGACCACAATTTTTCTGTGTCACTACTTTTAGAGATTAAGATAATATGACTTTTGCTAAATGATTGTGGTAGGCAATCTTCATCAAAACTAGCCGTAAATATATTGTCACGCGCTAAGGCAAGCCCAAGCAACAGTACCAGCAGCCAGACACGAAGGGACGGTTCTCCAGCTAGCGCGGGATCTTCGACTTCGTCGTCTTCTCCGTTCTTGCTGGGCACCCAATGATGATTGTTGGCTGGCTCAAAACACCCAGGTGGCATTATTCCCCTCCCAATGAAGCATCGACTCGATGCTCAAACACAAGACGTACATGGGAAGTACACAAATTAGGGAAGACGCACAAAAAAATGTAAACGTGCTAGCCCAGATACGGACATGCACACTAGGCAAAAAATGCGTTCTGTGGTCGGGAAAAAAAATTCGCTTCGGAGTTCTTCGGAGGACGACGCGACTACAGCAAAAAGTTTGTTCAACAGTACACTATGCGAACATCACCGTGTAAAATACGGCTTGAGGCGGACGACATGTACAATCTCTGCACGGGGTAATCGGCGCTTGGACGATGGCAGGTCTCCGTCAGGAATCACTTCATAGTTCACGTCGCTGACACGCCTTAGTACTGTGTACGGTCCGAAGTACTTGCTCAGGAGTTTCTCGCTGAGGCCTCGCCGTCTAATGGGGGTCCAAACCCAAACTTGGTCGCCGGGCTCATAGGTAACTTGTAGATGGTGGAGATTGTACCTTATTGCATCTGTAGACTGCTGCTGTCTTATGTGCACCCGGGCCAGTTGACGTGCTTCCTCGGCGCGCTGAATGTACTCCTCGACGTCAGGAGCTAACTGGTCGAGCTCATCGATGTCGTCATACGGAATCATGGCGTCGAGCATAGTTTGAACATCTCGACCATAAACGAGACGAAATGGCGTGAATCGTGTATTTTCCTGCGTGGCAGTGTTGTACGCAAATGTTACGTACGGCAGGATTTCGTCCCACGTTTTGTGTTGCACATCCACGTACATAGATATCATGTCTGCCAGTGTTTTGTTTAGTCTTTCTGTCAGGCCGTTAGTCTGAGGGTGGTATGCAGTGGCCTTTCGATGACTCGTGTAACTCAACTTGAAGATGTCGTCCAGGAGCTTCGCCGTAAATGCGGTCCCTCGGTCAGTGATGATGAAGACGGTGCGCCATGCCGAAGCACAATGTGATGCATAAGAAACTGGGCAACCTCAGATGCTGTCCCCCGTGGTAGTGCCTTCGTCTCAGCGTAACGCGTCAAGTAATCGGTTGCGACAATGATCCACTTATTGCCGGAGGAAGACAAGGGAAATGGGACAAGAAGGTCCATTCCAACTTGATCAAACGGCGTACGCGGAGGGTCGATGGGTTGTAGAAGGCCTGCAGGCTTGAAGGGGGGTGACTTGCGGCGCTGGCATTCACGACATCCTTTCACGTAGCGTTTGACGCAAGCAGTCAGTCTAGGCCAGTAGTACAGTTGTCGTACCCTGTCCAGAGTCCTTGAGTAGCCCAAGTGACCAGATGTCGGCTCGTCGTGGCAGGCTAATAGAATGTCGTCGCGAAGGGCTTGAGGCACTACTAGAAGATGTGGTTTGTCGCCGGCACCTGTGTTTCTTTTGTATAAGGTGCCCTCTCGTAGGCAAAACGACGACAACCGTCGGGAAATCGAGCGAGGAATGGACGCGATGCCGCCTTCTAAGTTATCGATGATGGGCCTTAACTCAGCGTCCGATCGCTGTTTAGCGAGCAGATCCGGCCCACTGAGGGCTCCTAGGAAGGCGCTGTCATCTTCCTCGTCAGCATTCTCAGATTCAACAGGTGCTCGTGATAGCGTGTCAGCATCTTCATGTTTTCAGCCTGATACGATGTATACGATGGTGATGTTAAATTCCTGGAGTCGTAGACTCCAACGTGCTAATCGTCCAGAAGGGTCTCGAAGGTTGGCCAACCAGCATAAAGCGTGATGATCGGTCACAACTTTAAATGGCCGCCCGTAGAGATACGGCCTAAACTTTGTAGTAGCCCAAATGACCGCGAGGCACTCCTTCTCTGTGGTGGAATAATTGGACTCGGCGCGTGACAGAGTGCGGCTCGCGTAGGCTATAACTCGTTCAGTCCCGTCTTGCCTTTGCTCCAGGATAGCTCCGAGACCGATATTGCTGGCGTCAGTGCGTACTTCTGTGTCGGCGTCCTCATCGAAATGACCAAGCACGGGAGGAGAAGACAATCGACGTTGTAGCTCGGAAAAGGCGGTCTGTTGTTCATCAGTCCAGAGGAATGGCACGTCGTCACGCGTAAGGCGAAATAGCGGCTCTGCAATCTTCGAAAAATTTTCAATGAAGCGTCGATAATATGCGCACAAGCCCAAAAATCGTCTGACACTTTTTTTGTCTGTTGGAGCTGGAAAAGCAGCTACGGCAGCAGTCTTCTCGGGATCGGGCCGAACACCTGCCGCGCTCACGACGTGTCCGAGAAACTTCAGTTCCTCGTAACCAAAATGGCATTTCTCTGGCTTGAGGGTAAGGTCAGCCGATGGAATGGCTTCGAGTACATTCCGAAGGCGTCGAAGGTGCTCGTCAAAAGATTCCGAAAAGACAACGACATCATCGAGATAGACGAGGCAGCTTTTCCATTTGAGGTCAGCGAGAACGGTATCCATCATTCGCTGGAATGTGGCTGGAGCGGAACAGAGGCCGAAAGGGAGTACTCGAAATTCGTAAAGGCCGTCCGGAGTAACAAAGGCAGTTTTCTCGCGGTCCCGCTCATCTACTTCAATTTGCCAGTAGCCACTTTTCAGGTCGATAGAGGAGATATACTTCGCGCGCCTCAGCCTGTCCAGAGAATCGTCGACACGAGGCAACGGGTACACGTCTTTGTGACGTTGTTTAGCTGCCGGTAGTCAACACAAAACCGAAGCGTGCCATCTTTCTTTTTAACAAGCACGACTGGCGATGACCAGGGGCTGCATGAAGGCTGTATTACGCCGTCTTGAAGCATTTCCTTCACCTGCGTTTGAATGGCATGTCGTTCGGTTGGGGAAACATGATACGGCTGTTGCCGTATGGGGTGCGCGTCGTCATAGGTGATGATACGGTGTTTCGTAATCGCCGTTTGACGTATCTTCGACGACCGTGCAACGCAAGAGTGAAACTCGAGTAACAGCTCGCGCAAGGCTTGTTTGTTGTCTTCAGGAAACGTTGGACTAATGTCGACGTTGCGTAAAGGTGCTTCAGCAGTGCCAATTGCCTCGGAAACAAAACATTCAGTGACATCGGCGATTGGGTCGGCGTAGGCGATGACAGTACCGGGGAAAAGGTGGTGGTGTTCGTAGCTGAAGTTTGTGACAAGAACGTCACAGGGGCCATCATGAAGATCAATAAGGCTTCTTGCTAGGCAAACACCTTGAGAAAGCAGGAACGAGTGATTGCTTTCTGCGACCGCTTCACCGTATTAGAGCCTGTCACATGCCACTTTAACCACGACACTTGCACGCGGTGGTAACGTGACAGCGTCGTCGATAACACGAAGAGGTGCTCGAGGGTGGATGGTGTTGGTCGTCGCTGCGGCGCTCTTTGTCGAGAAAGTGACGAGGCGTTGGCGAATGTCGATGATAGCTCCGTGCTCCCTGAGAAAGTCCATGCCGATGATTAGGTCTCGAGAACACTGAGGCAGAATGCTCAAGCTGGCAACAAACGTAGAGCCGCGAATCTCTATTCGTGCCGTGCACATGCCGAGTGGTGTGACAATGTGCCCGCCAGCTTTACGAACTGGCGTTCGATTCCAAGGCGTCGTCACTTTCTTTAGAAGGGTGGCCAGTTTTTCGCTGATTATTGAATAATTTATTATTTTATTTTTATTTATTTAGCAATACTGTAAGCCTTTACAGGCTCATACAGGAGTGGGTCCCAAGCAGAACAGAACAATACCTTGAGGGCCAAAACAGGAGAAAGCAATTAAGTGCGGTAATTTTTACAGCGCTAATAAATAAGATACAAACAGAACGAACAGATCAAAGAAAACAGTGCCAGGCAGATAATACAGGCAAGGGGTAAGAGCTGCGAAAAGTGCAACGTCAAACAATCAGGACATAGTTGTGCAGCACAATGTTGTAGCAGAGCACTACATTGAAAAGTGCACGTATTTTGGTTTCAAATTGTTCGATAGAGTCGACATGCGCAATTTCTTCTGGCAAATGGTTCCAGGCTTCAATTGCAGAGGGAAAAAATGAATATTTAAATGTGTTGCAGCGCGCTGAAAAATGTCTTATGCACTTATCATGATTTGTTCTTTCCGAATGTTGAAAAGGAGGCCTGATGTACTTTGTTTTGTCTATGTTTATGCGCCCGTGAAAAAGAAGGAAAAGAAACTTCATGGCAGCGATACGCCGTCCTGATATTAGAGTAGGGATGTTTGCTTGTTTACGTAAAGCAGTGACGCTGTCATACGGTGAGTATCTGCAATAAATAAAACGGAGTGCCATGCGCTGTATTCTATCTAGTTTATCAATGAGATAAGACTGGTGCGGGGACCATACAATACTGGCGTACTCAAGTATCGGCTGAACCAGGGTTTTATACGCAGTTAATTTCACATTGGATGGTGCTGTAGCCAATTTCCGACGCAAGAAATTGAGTTGCCTGAATGCCTTTGCACAAATATTATCAATGTGAGTATCCCATTTGAGCGAGCTCGAGAATGTCACACCCAAATATTTTACAATATCTGATCTTATTATTGCTGCACCCTTTATATTGTAAGTGAATATGTCAGGTACCTTTTTATGTGTAAAAGTGATGCAAGCTGTTTTACTGATGTTGAACTTCATTCCCCATCTTTCGCACCAATTTGCAATGCTGTTTAGTGAGGTGTTTAGTTTAATTTGGTCTTCCAGGGACCGAACAGTTGTGTAGACAACACAATCGCTGCCGTCGCACCCAGCTTCAATTCCCCACTAGCCGGCTACGCGAACTGGCCGGACGAAACACGCAGTGCAGCGTTGGTGTGTTCTGTGGTTGATTGTTGACGGCGGATTTCAGGAAGCATGTCATCGGCGCAACTGTAGCCTTCGCCGCGTTTGTTAAGGATATTAGCAGACGATGCCGACGTGCTGCGTTCCTGACTGAAACAAGCGGCTATCGAACGATGTCGACAGTTTGACGCGCCACTTCTTGTGTGCTCCCAGCAATGAGACACTTCGCTCGGCGTTGAACAGAGCGATTCCTCGTGCCGACCGGGAACTCTCTCCGAAATCCATGGTGTGTGATTTACACTTTCATGAGCAGGACACCTCAAAGGGTTTGTGCATATTATCAATGGACAGACGGTTTGGGTGCCACGAGACAAGTGGACACGAACGAAGATGTTTGGTGACATGTTCTGGGCTATCTTAGAAGAGCTGTTAGAGAATACGCTGAGTCGTGTTGCGTTCCCCTTGCGCTTTCAGGAACTGAGTGCATGCATCATTAAATTTTTAACAGCGGAGCTGTTTAAACTTTTTTGCTTCCCTGCGTAGTGTTCGCAAAAACTCGCCTAGCGATGACGTCACAGCGCACAGCTGCGCCTCGCATCACCTTGTATAGGCAATCAATAACTAATCGATAATCGATCAATAAAGAAAAAATTATGGAAAATGCTGGAGATGGCTTGGTAGTGCTTAGTCTAATTCAAATACGTGGCCAATTCCTTGCGATAGCCAATAAATAGCTAATCGATGAATAATCAATAAATTCTGGAATTATCAGCTCCGCCGTTTAAAGATACAGCGGAGCTGATAGCCTTGCGCCACTTGTACAAGCTACGCTAATTTTTATTTAGTCACGCGCATGCATACACGCATACCTTGCATAAAAATGCATTCTTAGGCAAGGTTCCTGGAGCAGCGGCGGGAATCCAGTCTTGAAGTGAAGGCGAGGAAACGTGCCAAGCTGCTGTAGGTGGAGTTGGTTTCCACGTGGGCCCAAATCATTGGCCTAGATTATGTAGCTACTGATAGTTTAGGTCTTAGCTATATATAGGGCCATACAGTTGTTTTTACAGCGTAAGCTGTTATGGGCTCGTTCCAATAGCCGTTTCGAGTCGCGATGATGCCGCTGCCGGCGTCCGCCGCGTAACCGCTATCGCCAGAGACGCGAAAAAAAGCACCCGATTCCCGCCGGGATCGATCCCGCGCCCGCCTCGTGGGAGCTGGGTACTCTACCACTGAGCCACGCAAGCGCTTGCTATTAGACCGCGGAAAATACCCATATATAAGGCAAGCGCGCAGGGGAGACGACTAGAGCCTCCGCGAGTATGGTGGCGCTATCTAGGTAAGATGCTTGCAAACGCAGCGTCCGCAGGCGCAGACGACGATATGCGATACAGACGAGGCGTACAATCAACGTACTCCCGAGCTGCCGAGCCTCCGCCAGTATGGTGGCGCCATCTAGTTAAGGTGCCTGCAAAGGCGGCGCGCCCGACATGTAAGTTGCAGTTCTAAGGCTTGATCGGGCTCAGCAGACTGCTCTGCAGAGAGCATTACAGGCCACAGCTCGCCGTCGACGCTGGGCGGACAGTTCAGGTCGTTCTCGTCAAAACGAGGTGAACAGGCTGCCGCGAAGACTGTTGTGCGTGGTGCCCAAATTGGAGCTACTCTTGAGCCGCTCCACCAGCTTACGCTGTGGCTGTCCTTCCTCTGACTTTTTGCTTCGTTTTCTTCAATAAAGCATTCATTGGTTTACAAGAAAGTTCTGCTCGTATTTTTGTTAATAACAAATTTGGTCTCGCTAGCTGGCGTTTAACTGCCCCAGACCAAAGTGTTAAGCAAGTAAAAGCAGCGAGAAAACGTGCCAAGCTGCTCTATGGGAAAAGTAAACTGCGTGAAAGGTTTAGGCGGCAGAAACACACGACACTTAAAAACGCAGCTTCTGCGCTTCGTCGGATGCGTTTCTTCCTATCGCGCAGTTTACCCTTTTTTCAGTATGAACCAACTAGCCCGGTATATATTATTGCTGTAGGTGGATACCGCTTTCGCATGGCATCAATAATTCGGACTACAGCGAGAACGCCAGCGAGCGTAAAACACGCGCAAGCTGCCCGTCCGCACGAGCTAAAGGCTGCGGCGAGGCGTCTACAGTGGAGCGCGATGGAACGGCGCCAGCAGCTCGCGGCTAGCAAAGGAGTGGCGACAGAGGCGCTAAGCGCATGGGCGGAGAGTTTTACAACTGAAGCTAGTCTAGTAACGTCGCACGTCATGGCAGTAGGAGGAGCGTATAGGACGACCCTGCACGTGTTATCTCTCCTTCAAGATGCTACAGTCACCCGGATGACTTATACACTCCCACATATGTGACCAGCTATTGTGGGTCACTCGGGTGGTTGGTGGACCCAGTTTATTCGCGTGCGAGGTGTAGCTGGGCATTTAGGGTAATTGAAACGGGGTGGCCTTGGGCGGCGCGATGGACTCCCTTTCTTGGGTAATTTCATGCTTTGCGTACTTTGGAATGATGTTTTGTAATGTAAAACGATCTTTATTCATTGTCTAGATTGTCTAGAATTTATTTTTTTGTAATTGTATTCTTTTTTGTTAATGTTGTTGTTTAAAGTGGCTTTCGTGTTTTGTGAGAGAGGCTAGAAACCTACCTACCTATATGGTAAAAAGCGGGTGACACTGTAAAAAAATTGTTTTTAAAATCTCAACGCGTACGGTGTTAGTCAGCAGGTGCAAGAAGGTACAGGTGAAAATGTCTGGGGAAGGCCTCTTTTTAGCAGCGGACATGCATAACGTTATAAGCGTGCTGAGTACTATAAATGAATTCTTTTCTTTTCAAGCTATGCTAACCAACAAGTATGGATCAAACATAAATCTGGATTCTAACGATACAGTGGCGTTTAAAAACAAAACGAAGTGTTTTTTCCGCCAATACAAAAACGCCAGCGAGGCGCTCTGGAAGGTGAGTATTTAACCGCTTTCTATTCGGCTGAGTCATTCTATAGCGTGTTTCTTCTTTTACCGTTTCGCGAATGTGTAGGTATTGCCTGCTTGCAAACAGCACCAATATAATAATTCTGGCGAACTCGAGGAGAAGATCCACCATAGGCGGAGAGTTTTCGTTATCCCCGGAGGTTTGGGGGGGGGGGGGGGGGTGCTGTGGCTTGACGCCCGCGCCGTTCCGATCGCGAGGGATGTAGTTCGTTGCGGCGCCGCAAGGGGCACTGCACCAACGTTCACCACCCGCAATAGCACGTCTGAAGCTACGCGTTTCCTCCTCACCCAATGTGACATTATCACGACCAGTGCCCGCGATGGCGCCGGCCCAGAGTTTCGCCTCCTGTTATTCTTTCTCCGTGCCCCGAGTTCACTCGATCCTGTTATTCATGGAAACTTAGCCATACAAGTAATATAGCCAACTCTATTTTCCAGTAAACACTGGCTCTGCTTCTCCACTTTTTACCGCGAAAGCAGCGCTGCTCGGTAGCGTGGACTTTTTTTTACCTCGTAATACGCATAGAATAAAACGCAAACGCCTAGTAATATGAAAACTGCACTTTTAAACATTAGGTACGCGGCACCTCATAAGAGCTGATTTACGTGCAGTAATATCATACATTACATCTACAATATGAAGACTTCACCGCCAGTTCGCGCCACTTACCGTTTGTTTTTTTAGACTTTCTCTTCCAATTTTCTGTTCCGTTTTAAGGCGAAAGCTTTAATGTCTCATACTCGCGGCGTCCGACCGTCCGTCCGGCCGTGCCCTGGAACAGTGCCAGCTGTGGCCTCTCCCGCTCACACTCTCTCAGCAATTAAGTGATGGCCCAGTGGGGCGAAGCAACAGTTACGCCGCCACATCTGTGGCCTCTCCCCCTTACACTCTCTCAGCAATCACGGGACGGCACAACGGCGGCATCCGACCGTCCATCCGTCCGTGCCCTGGAACGGTGCCAGCTGTGCCTCTCCCCCTCACACTCTCCCAGAAATCACGTGATGGCACAGCGGCGCATAGCAACAGTCGCGCCGCCACAGCTGTGGCCTCTCCCCTTTACATTCGCTCATGAATCACATGATGGCACAGCGGCGTGCTCGGCAACGCTCCTTCGTCAGACGTCTCGTTGCAGCAGTCGAGTTAGTCGAATGGCTGCCAAGCGGCCCGGTGACGATTCCATGGCAAGCGGTTCGGAGAAGTGCCCCAAGAATGTGGATTCCCCCGATACCAAACGCCACTGGCTAGACATGGCATAGTCAGTCGAATAGACACAGACTTATGCCGAACACACTTTGGAATTTACAAAGTGTCCTACAAATTTTTTCTTCAATGATAGCTGCTAAGCTAGAAAGACCGGAGTAGCGCTGAAGTACTTATGTCTAGAAAGATCCGTTACACGCATGAATTCGTGGTGTCAAGTCTGTAGAATCATTTCTCGTGTCTGCGTGAGAATAAGGCACACTGCACCGTGGCAGGCGTGAGATGCAAGGACCACTGTGACGAGCGTGCTGGCAATTTTAGTGCGTGCTACTTCGACTCATTGTGCGACCTTGGTTAAATGGAGGTATTTCTTCGCACGTTTCAGTTCCTTGAGTCATAAGTTGGCACCTCCATCTTTGTGAAAGGGCACCCCGAGATCATGGATCTGACAATTTTGCAGCTTAAATATGGTCTACTATCTTGAGACAGCTACCTGCGCTGTTCTTATTAAAGATGCCAAGTAGGACCTATTGCGTCTTTTTAGCGCACTCTAGCGTGCGAGCCTTTTCCGTGTTCTTTACAGATGTATAGCCGGCTTGGAGGGCTACGATTGCTGCTTGTATCCTAACATGAAGTTCGTGTTCTGTCCACAATGTGATAGCTTTAGGTTACATCGAGAAACGGCTATCTTCGACTTCGGGTAGACGACTTGCAAGCCTAAACCAAGGTTATACAGGATGAGTGACGCATTGGCGTGGCCACACGACGTACATTGAAGTATACCCACGCAATGGCCCATTGCCGTGTGGGCAAAGCGCCACTGCGTATTTGGAAAGTTCCGTCGTTTAGAAATAACTGCGTTGACGATTTCAAAGCTTGGATGTGCTTCTTCCTCTGCCTCACTGACAGCGTCGTGCATAGCTGTGTCAAATGCATTGCGAAGATCGACTGCCAAAAATATGCCTAGGACTGTGTTTCACCTACCTCTTAGTCTGCTGGCTATGAACAGACGTAGGTGGTGAATGTCTTTTGTGCCAAACCATTGGCGGAACGCTTTTCGAACCTGCTGCATGTAGGCGATTTCTTCTCTGAGTTCAAACTTAAGACGCTCGAGGCCTATCCATTCGAAACATTTGCTGAGTTCAGACGTTAGCTATATAGACCGCGATTTTTTCTATTCGGTTGGAACGTTTCCGGACTTCGGTATAGGAATCACAGACCAGTGCTTTCATTTTTGTCGGAGGACTCCAGAGAGCCCCGTTAGGTTAGCAGTTGTGCAGTTGCTGCTTGCCCTAAGCTTCAACTCTGCCCTAAGCATTGCCAATCGATGCTGTTTCGTTCCGCCGCGTGTATTCTTGGCTTCCAAAGCAACGGAGTAACTCTTGCGTCGTGAAATAAGCGTCTGCAACTTTGTTTCTAAGGAGTTACCTCCTTCATCTGGGTAAGAGTCAGACCATGTTCAAGTTTCCGAAAAAAAAATCTTCCGCAGACGTATGTCAATTTGAGCAGTTGATATAAAAAAAGCTAAGCTGTTTATCCGATTTCTTACACCCTTCGGAAGAACTAGGGGTATGTTTGCTGGCTGCTCGCCTTCCTCGCAGAATGCATTATAGCACCATGCCATCAGCTTTCGCGTCCGCAGTCTCAAAACTTCCTAGTTGGCCTTCAAATGTTGATCCGCGAGTACGCCAAGTAAGAAGTAAAAATTGTGGACAATTCGGCAAAATAAACAGCTCAGATGAGTTGTCCTGTCGAACGAGGTTTACGTCAGGGAACTTTAATTTTAAAATAATTGCTTAATTCTTTTCAATGCGAAACTTTGAGACTCTGGCTATTCTTTCATATTTCCCAACGAGCACACCACCGCACATCGGCGTTCAGCGCCGGACAAAACAATTTATGGAACTCCCCTCAACGGTTTCGATCTAAAAAGTTAACCACATCCAACCCGTATTCCGCAAACTGTGTAAAGCGAAGTTCTCACGAAGGAAGCGGATTTTTGAAATGCCATAAATTTACGAACTTCTTACCTGCGCATTTGCCGTAATGCAAGCTCGCATTTGGTCTCGCGCACCCATGGCACGCAGTGTGAAAACGGATAAACTGGCCTGTATTCGTACATTTATTTTTACTAATTTAAGATATATCGGCCGCTTCTTGGACGATCCCCCATTGTGGTTATGCGCCAAAATATGGAAATCATATTCATCAGTAACATGTGGCGACCATCTCGATTAACTAGTTGGTGTTGGCACTATATTGCCCGCCTCATGGCGAATGCCCGGTTCACTTGGACCGCTTCATTTGGGCACCAGCACCACTTGCAGAATGGCAGGCTTACGTCCGTTGCCTTTCCAGGTTAGTTACGTGAAAGGTGCTGCTTGCGTTAACTTCAGTAATTATTGCTTGTTGGTGGTGGCGTGCCCACGAGACCTGAATGTTGTGTTGAAACAGTTTTTGGCTCTTGCGTCTAAAATGTGCTATGCCTTGTCTGAAATAAGACTGATGCTGTCGAGAGATGTTGAAACAAATCTTGGACCAATAACAAAGGCTCAAGAAGCTTTTGCTGCTGCACTAGATGCTATTAAGAAATTAAAAGAAGCGCACTCACATTTGCTTTCTGAACTAACTAGTGTCAAAGCCAGTCATACGGCAGTTATAAACAAGTTTCAAAAGGTAGAAAACGAACAGGTAACACTATTCGTTGAACTAAAAAATTCGAAAAAAAAAAACAGGGGGCCGCTGAAGGTGAAATCAAGCTGCTGAACGCCAAGATCGCCGCGCCGGTCGATACTCCCACATCCAAAAGCTCAGCTGTTACAACAGCTTGTGCTGATATCCTTCGCAGTGTATCTGATCGATTGGCTACAATTTTTTCACGGTGCGATGACACTGAGAATAGAATGCGACGCTCAAAACTGCTCTTATTTACCATAGCGGACGAAGAAAAAGAGGACTGGGCTGCGTCCGAACAGAAAATTGATTTCTGTGCTGAAAAACATGAGTTAGGCCTTTCAGGCACGCACTTCGAAAGGGTGCGTGGATTAGGTAAGCATGCCGATAACAAAACGAGACCCATCATAGCGAAGTTGACCTTTTATAAGAATAAAGAACGCATCTTGTCAGCTGCGCGAAAGCTTAAAGGATCTCGGTTTTCAATACGAGAAGACTTCTTCCCAGCTACACGAGAAGCAAGAAGAAAGCTGATCGAATTCGCGAAGGCGAGAAAAAAGTGTTTCAAGCTGAGCGTCGACATAATGCGCATAGATGACACAACCTGCGTGTTCGACCGTGTCACAAGCACCATAGTGCTACTGAGCAGATAGGTGAAGCACAGCACGCGCACCCGTGATTGCCAGCGGGCACCAGAAACTCGGATAATACCGTCACTATGAATATCATTTACTAATATTCGAAGCCTAGTGCGCAAGATCGATCAAGTCTCTTTCCTTGACGATACAGGTTCTGACGTTATCATCTCCACAGAAACATGGCCCCATCCTGACATTTCAGAAAATTAAATAAGTGCCATACATACCACGTATAATATTTAACGATGTGATCGCACTAGTAAACGAGGCGGAGGCGTACTTATAGGCGTTAGGAAGACAGCAACATCTGATTTCATTGATTTCAACACTAACCTAGAAATTGAATGGATTGCGTGCATGACTCGCTTTGAAAAATTATTGTTAGGTTGCTGTTATCGTCCTCCTGACTCAAGTGTGTTGTTTGCTAGCGGCATGCGAAATAGCATAACGCACGCCGTTAGGGCTTGTCCGGCTGAAAGTATTTTTCTCTTCGCTGACTTTCATCTTCCCTCCATAAACTGGAAGCAGTTGTCATCGACCTGCCGCCTTTCTTCAGACTACAGTGCCTTAACATTGGATTTCAACCTGTCACAGATCGTCAGTCAACCCACTCGTGATTCCATCATACTGGATTTAGTATGGACAACGGTCCCTAAAACTGTTGAAAAAAATAACACATTTATATGTTTTTGGTCACCATAAATTAATGCAAGTGAACCTTAAAGTCTCGTCCAGTTTTTTTTGCTGCCATAAATAAGATAATTCACGATTATAACACAGGAAATTATAGTTTTATTAACGCTGAACTAAAAACATTTCTTGTTAGTGTATTGCTTCCTTGTTTTCTTAACCGCACAGTTCAAAATAACTGGGCTTTGTTCAAACACAACTTAATAACACTATAGTTAGTCAACATGTTCTGTTAATTAAAATAACAAATGATAAACGCAACCTGTGGTTCACTAGGTCCCTGAACAAACTGAGAAATATAAGTCATTGTACGTGGGCGCAAATTGCGCGTGCACTCCAATATCTTGAAAAAAATACAATGACTTCTTGAAAAGCTACTGCTCTAGAGTACGCGCTGCCCGAGATAAGAATTTTTCGCACGATTTGCCACCCCTTTTCACAACTAACACAAAAAGAAAATGGGAATTAGTGTGTCCGGAGCAACATGACAGCAACATCATCTTGCATGCATGATAACGACCACATTCCAAATCCAGACCATGAGTGTCCTAACGCGTTCAATTTATTTTTTACAACGAAAGCTGTACATGGCCAGGCGAAACGAAAAACCGTTCGTCCCATGATTCTCTACACGTCTTCATTGGCTGCGCCGTCAGTTACGTCGTTCTCTACGTCGCACCCATGCGCGCGCGCCATTGGCAGCGCCGTTAGTGACGTCGTTAGCGAACGCGTTCCCGCCATTGCCACGTTGACGCTGCTCTGCCCGCAACGCCGTCTCCTCGGCTCGCCATTGTCACATACGTTCGATATCTCGAGTTATCTCGGCGTCTGCATGAGTTAGCAGCATCCGCCCGCCATTGGCGCTTGCGTTCCACTTCGCGATTTCATCGTAGACGTTTCGTCGCAGCCGAAGCCCAAAGTGGCGCTCGATAAACTCCTGCCCAAAGCAGGCGTTGGCCCCGGCGAACACGTTCCCGCCATTGCCACGTTGACGCTGCTCTGCCTGCAACGCCTCCTCCTCTGCTCGGCGTTGTCGCACGCGTTCAATAGCTGGAGTTAGCTCGGCGTCCTGGTTAGCAGCATCCGCCCGCCATTGGCGCTTGCGTTCCACCAGAAACACAAACATGTGACCAATAATTGAGAAACGCTTCAATACAGCGTCGGGATTAACCCACTGCTAAATACCGGGCCCGC